>NC_142336.1:58186357-58487873 GCF_054954075.1 Amborella trichopoda | reverse complement strand
TATAATTTTGCTACATTCAACCGATAATGGATTTTATTGGTATCCTATTTGGCTGAAATAGTCTTTAACTTATTCTAAGGCATTGATGATAATTACCAGATGCAATGCAATCTGCGCCCAAGTGATACAAGAAATATCTAAGCATTCTATGACTGATCTTTTGTTTGTTGATGTTTATGACTTTCTGTATGCTACTTGGTCGGTCCTTAATCATTGTTATAGCTGTTCATAAACTAGTTTGGTTGCTTGTGCTGTTCAATTTATGGTTTATTAGTACATTGTAAATGCTGTTATTTTTGTAACTTGCACAATGTTAAAAACTTAAAACACTATCAAGATAACTTTCAGACTATACCTATGATGGACATTTGAAGTTTGTGAACCACAATTGGTCTGTGTTAGGTGTCTTGGGCACTAGATTTAGTTTTCACATGTATTTTAATTTTTAAATCCCACACTAATTTTCTGGCATATTTCGATTTTCGTTTCAGGCTGAGGATGCATTCCCAAGGTGTTGATGTAGTTTTGCTGGTTGAGGTTAGAGTTATGGAATATTTTTTGGACTAAGGTGCCTTCTACTCTTTTGGAGATGGAGAGAAGTTTTATGATAGCCTCCACATCTGATATTTCATGTCCTTGGACAAGGAGCATTTCATTTCTGAAAGATAACCAATTCAAATCAAAAAGTAGGTTTAGGCTTCAATGTATAAAAAAGCAAGACCGTGGTAATGTATGGCATGCGGATGGAGTGCTAAAGGTTCCCAGTCCTCTGATGCTTGGGCATCTTGGAGAAGCTTATTTTGGAGAGACTCACTTTGGCAAAGAGACGGTTTTAGCTCGCAAACTCGTGAGGACCTTGTTGATTGACAATTACGATAGTTACACATACAACATATACCAGTATTTGGCTGTTATAAATGGGGGTAAGGCTTTTCATTTATTAGTGAATTGTAAATTTGGATTGTTCCTTTCACTAAAATTTTATGCAATGCTTTTGGAGTTCTCTTGTATTTTATTTCTCTAAAAAATGAATTTTTTTGGAGTTCTCTTGTAATTTCTCTCTCTAAGACATGAATTTTTATTATTTCATACTTCAGATCATGGTGAGTTTCAAGGTTTTTGTTGGAGGTCGCTTTCTTAAATCCTGTCTACTTCGTATTCTTCTTTGTCATTCCAAAAACTTTCTGATTTATGTGTCTACATCTAGCAAATATCATTACTTTTATTTTCTTATTTTAGATGATACTAAAATTCGTATCTGGATTGAGCTAGCAGCTGCGACAAAGCTACGTGGTTGTTCTAAAATCTGTATTATTCATTCTATAGTGCGTTATATATCTATTTGGCCTGCTTTGGAAGAGGTGATGGGAACAATTTTTTAAGAATAAAGGTGATGAGAACATTATTAGCTACTGTGACCCACTTCATAAATTGTTGTTTCTGGAGATTGATTTGCTTGAAATGTTTCAGTCTTTAATGAAAGGGACAGTATATAATGAGATCATTTACCTTTAGTACAAGGTGGTCACAATTGATCTCGACCATTGGATGTAAAATTGAGTGGCTGCATTTATTTCATTGACCAAGCTTAAAGTTCAAAAGAAATTTTCTGGAACTTTGTGACACACCCAAGCTATATTAGATTTCACATCAGATAGTTGTGAGTAATTGTGAATTTGTGACTATACAAAGGTAAATGGTCTCATTGTATGCCTCCCTTATTGAAATGATGCCAAAATTTGCAATTGTTTCTGGAGATTGATTTGCTTGCAATGTTTATGTCTTTATGGAAATGATACCAAAATTTGCAACTTTTTATTTTTGTTTTTGTCTGTTGTGTAGTTCCTCCCGTGGTGGTGCGCAATGATGAGTGGACATGGGAGTACATTTGGCAATGCTTATATCAAGAAAGGGCTTTTGATAATATTGTTATATCACCTGGCCCAGGTTCTCCTACATGTATGACAGACATAGGTTGTCAGCTGCATTACATCTAAAGCATTTGCAAATGTTCTTGTTTGTCATTTGTTTTGGTTTTTCATCTACTTGTTTTGAGTTTCTTATCCACAATTGCAATCAGAAATTTGTTGGGTTTTTTATTGATTAATGTATGAGGTGATCACAATAATGGATAATCTATGTGCAGGAGTTTGCTTGAAGATCCTGCTCGAATGCAAAGATATTCCAATCTTGGGTGTTTGTCTAGGCCATCAGGTGTGCCTTGTATTATATTAAATGATATTTCTTTCTTTGATTTTGAATTTGAAATGTATGTTTTATGCCTTAATGAGGTAATGTAGGTCATTGAATTGAAATGGATTTTTGTTCTAACTAAAATTTTGCAATGGATATGCTTTAACAAGTCAATTTGGCTGATTGACTATAACTTGGATCCACAAGTAGGGTGGATCCACTAGTAGGGCCATGATTAATAAGCCATGTTATCATCTTCTTTGCCTTCTCTCTATTTATGATGTTCCTTTCAATGGATGGCTATCTTCATGACTTGACCTGCTAATGAAATTTTTTTTGAAAAACAACAAAAACAACAAGGAAAAAGCCGAACACTAGCAATAACTTGGAGAAACCTATGGTTTCCTCCTTACCCAAGCTAGGGTTCCAAAAGCCTTTGTTTTTCTTTCTTTTTCAATTCTAAATATCACGTGGAATGACCCCCTCAAGGCCATACCAGCTCTTATATATTATAATTAAATATTTAAAGACATTAAATATCCATGTATTAATTAATATGACTCAAAAAGTCCTAACATAAACACAAAATTTGCAATATGATAGTTTTACCACTGTGAACAATGACCTATGCACAATACTCGTGAATAGTACCTGTGAATAGTAACCAGCAAATAGTATGATAAAGATTAGAAAAAAAACACTAGAATCCTAAAAAAATTTTAAAAAAATAAGTTCTAAAGGTTCAATTAAAATATACATCTTTTGAAATTAAAAAATGTTAAAAATAGGAATGATTTTTCCCTCCATTGCCTACTCTATTAAATATGCCACATCAATAGAATTGGAGAATTATTTAAGTATTACTGCAAACAATTAGCCATTCACCCTCAAGTTAAAAGAATATCACCGAGATAAATTTTGCCTGAAATAAGATCTGGGAGCATATATCTCATGATAACTGTAGCAGAGGGTACAAAATGGAAGTTTGGAGTAACTGGGAACATGCTTCTTATGATTATGTGTAATGGATCGGGTGACTTTTTGCAGAAGGCTTTCTGTTTGCCTTTTGACAATTCTAAGTTATTACAGGCTTTGGGATATGCTCATGGTGCTCATATAGTGCATGCGCCTGAACCAGTTCATGGTCGTTTGAGGTATGGGAAAATGTCAGCGTAATTTTCATTTTGTTTGTTAGCACAAAAAACCCCAATACCTTATGTTCAATTTTTTTTTTTTTCAGTGAAATTGAACATTCAGGTTGCAATTTATTCGATGGCATTCCCTCTGGCCAAAATTCAGGGTTCAAGGTCAGTTAGATTCATATTCTTAAGATAACTTTTATACACTTCCATGTACAAGAACTATTGTACATGCATACACACATACATACATACAACACATATCTTTATGTATGTATTTCTTTTGTTTTTATGTATGGATACGTGTATGTGTTTATACATTTACATACTTATGTATATGTATATCATTCATCATCATATATAAAAATAAAGATGCATGTATATGTGTATCATTACCTCACATATTTTTATACATTGTATCATTACCTTTCACTTGTGGTATTAAACTCTGATCTTTCCAAAAAATAAAGATGCATGCATACTATGTACAACAACTATATTGCTATAGTAGTTCTCCCAATGAATTTTGGTAAGATGTTAATTCTGATACATTATGATCAGGTTGTACGCTATCATTCATTAGTGTTAGATCTGGATTCTCTTCCTATGGAACTTATTCCTATAGCATGGACATCTACTGGTACTCATCCTTTTCTAGAGAGTGAGAAATCTGATCCACTAGGCATATCTGAGAGTAAGAAAGGAGATCCGCCATCTATTAGCCCAGAAAATAACGGAAGACATCAGTATTTTAAGGTCTCAGAAAAGGTGCAAGGAAAAAAAGTCCTCATGGGTGTGATGCACTCCACCAGACCTCACTATGGGGTGCAGGTGTGTTTTAGCTATTGTGTATGGTTTCGTTGAGGGCTACTTCTGGTCTACATGATAAATTTGTTTTTTTTTTTTTTTTTTTCAGTTTCATCCAGAGAGCGTTGCCACTTCTTATGGGAAGAAACTATTGGAGAACTTTCGGAATATCACCATTGACTATTGGCTAAACCCAAGCAGGAAACATCAAAGAAAGGTTTACAATAGTGGTAAACTTGAATCTTTTCATGTTTCCTATCCTTTTAGATTTTTATGCTATGCTTTTTCCTAGGGTTATACATGCATGCTCTGCCTTTTTGAAATTGTGCATTTAATGAAAAGGCCCATTTAATGGTTTTACATGTTGCATGTTGCATTTATATTGTCCCCTTGATGAATAAAGTTAAATTATGGTGTATGTAGGTGTTCCCCACATGTCATCCACAAGAAGCTTTCCCAAGCCAAAAGCTGCCAATTAAAATAAACTCAGTGGTAAACCATTTCAGCAGTTGCACCCTGCTGGAGGGTTCCCATAATACGACAGCTTGCAGATCTTTGAAGTTGCATTGGAGAAAGCTAAAGGATTTGGCATCTCTAGCTGGTGGCTCAAGAAATATTTTTTGTGAACTGTTTGGGGATCAGAAAGCTGAGGACACTTTTTGGTTAGACAGCTCTGAAACAGACCAGGTAAAGGTTTATCCTACTATCTTCCTGCAACTGGATTGGTCAATCCTTAATGTAGACTTCCAATTAATATGTGTTTGGCCTTTTCACTTAGTGTGTGTCTTCTACATAGGCTAATATCTTGAGAAAATTTCGTACAGACCCCTAATTTCCTATCTTATTTCACGGTAGACCCTCCTTCTATTTTTCTTTCAAGCGGCATAAAAAAACCCTCAATTATTTCACTGTATCCCCGCATCTCTTCTCTCCCACGTTTATTCACTTTTGGCTGCAAAAACTAGCCTCAACAAATTGTTTTATTCCATCTCAATCCAAAAGCTTTTTTGGGTTAAAAAGTGCAAAATAGGGTTAAAAAATCTTTTGAATTAAGATGGAATAAAACAATTTGTTGGGGCTAGTTTTTGTGGCCAAAAGTGAATAAATGTAGAAGAGAAGAGATGAGGGGGTAGGGTGAAATACTTGAGGGTTTTTTTATGCTGCTTGAAAGAGAAATAAAATGAGGGTCTACCGTGAAATAAGATGGGGAATTAGGGGTCTGTACGAAATTTTCCCTAATATTATTGTCTCCAAAGGTCTCAAATATTAGAATGGTTATTTTATGTAGCATCTACACATGGCACTCCTTATCTCTTTCTAGAGACCATTTATGAACATGTTCAGGGTCCTTTTTCTCATGATTTTGGTTGATGGTGGTTCTGGTAAACTTATTCATTAACACCAGTTTTTCATATTTCTAATAGGGAAGGTCACGCTTTTCATTTATGGGTGGTAAGGGTGGATCACTTTGGAAGAGAATTGCTTTTCGGCTCTCAGACCAAAGGTCTGTATCTTTCAAAGGAGAACAATAAGAGAATATATTGTTTCAACTCAAAACTTTTGACCTTCAAAGTTTTCTTATAGTATCATAGATTATGCTGCCTCTCATTTGCATTTGTCCTCATTTTATTAATCGACTTGAAAATTATGGAATTACTTGACTTGAGTATTCCTTGGTACAAGTGCTCAAGGTGGTGGATCCATGTTGATTGATGATGGTCAAGGTTCTGTTCGAAGCATGTCTCTAAAAGATGGTTTCCTTAATTTTTTGGACCAGGTAACTTCTGTTATGCGAAATTGCTAAGTTCTTTCCGTGCTAAGAAAACCTCCTTTTGGAATATTTCCTTGATAAATGTGAAAGCATTCTGCAATGTGGCTAACAGGTCCATTCCTGCATCCATCCATAATTATGCAAAGAAAATATATTTAAATATGTACATGCGGGACGCATGTACAGGTACACACATGTATATCTAATCTTTTATTTATATGTGTTAGTAAAGGAATAATGATTAAAGTCAAAACTCAATGAGGACATTAAGGAACGTAAAATGAAAATCATATCTGGATATGCTTATAAAACACTGTAGTTAATCAATTAGACACCTAGTTTGTTTCTGTTGCCTCTAGATCAATAGTAAATCAGCCTTATAAAATGATTAAAGTCCTGCTCCACATTCCCAAACCGAGGGATGCCTCTTTAACCCTGAATTCTTAAATCGCTTTTGGAGTATTCAATGGATACTCAATATATGATGAGACAGTGACTCAATCTTCAACTCCACGAGGTTCACATAACGTAAAACAGTCATAAAATTGTGTTTCTGTGAATTTATAGATGTATGTCTGCAAAAAACTACATATTTTAAGTTATATCTATGTTAAAAAATTACAAGGCTCGAATAAGGTAGTGGGGACCAGTACTGTAACTCCATCCCTGAAAGGCCAAAACATTCAGTTGCCACATCTGAAATTAACTTTGGCTGCTGTGGATTCTTATGGAGCTAGAGTGCCTCGTGATTCTTAGAACAAGTGATATCATTTGCTTTATCCTGAATTTGGAAAGGTTATGCGCCTCCTCATAATTTAAGTTTGTATGGTTATTTTGCTCAACTATATAGAGCCTTCTAGGCAGTCTATGAATAGTTGCCTGACCTTATTTTAATTCTACACCGGTTTTGAACTGATGCAATGTTTTAGAAGTTGAGGTCATGGTGTTATTCTGCATCATGGCTTTATGTTAGTTGTCTTTGGAGACAGAATGATGTGGACATTGCTTCATTTAGTTTGGCATTTATATCATCATCATCGTCATCATCATTATTATCATTATTAGTGAAATGTACATACCTTTTTTCCCAATTCTACAAGTTTCTCCACATAAAGCCCCCATTTGAAAAATTGTTGTTTTGTTGTTATCCACCCCTCTAGTCAACCTTCAATGGCATTTAAGACCAAACTGTCCCTCTTCAGTCAGCCAATTAAATGATACAAAATTTAGCTCCTCTCTCTTCCTGGGCTTCTTTTTTTTTTCTGGATGCAGCAAACAAGTTAGCAGAGAAGTTGAAGCTAATTCTAGTAAATTCCTAAATCCAAATGGTTGCCACCCAAATGTGGTCATTTTTTTGGTTGGCCGGCCATGGTTAAGGGTTCGCTTGAGAAACAGGGGAACACAAGGAATTCTCAGCAAGTTATGGGTTTTCCAGCCAACTCTGCTAACCTGGACTTTCCATGTATAGTCCAGAGCATTTTTTGGTCCTGAAATTTTGGGTTTCTCCCTTTGAAACTGGGTCTCTCTCTCTCTCTTCATTGTGCTTTTGGGTTTGTATGTTGCAGCATAGTCGTGCGAACCTTGGGGATAAGGCCACGCTCCCACCTTAGGAACTCAATCCCATGGTTCCTGTAGGGGATATTAGAGGAAGCTTGGTTTAGAGAAATAGGGATCTCGCTTCCTATTAAATGGGGGTCTACATGCTGTAGGACCCCTCCAAGGAGAGGAGCTATACTATTAATTAAGCTATTGTTCCTCCTTTGGTATTATAGATTTATTTCTTTAGAATTGATTAAATTGTGGTGTGGCTTTCTTTGCTCATTGCCACCTCTGCCATAGTCACGAGAAGATGTGTAGCCATCAAAGCACTTGCGACTATGGCAGAGGTTGCTCGTTGCTAGAGTGCTTTAAGGAACAAGAAAACCAATAATCTCTTTCTTGTCCTTCAACTTAAGGGGCATATTACACTGTGGTATACCAGTATTATGGTATTAGAAAACTACAGTTTAATATTGCTACACATGCTATTGATATTGTTTAGTCATACTGGATTACTGTTCTTTAATCTTTTGACAAAATTTACAACATCTACTGTTGCTTCCATGTTGTTTATGCAGGAACTTCAATCTTTGCTCTGTGAGAAAGATGATTACAGAGGACTGCCTTTTGATTTTTGTGGAGGTTATGTAGGTTTTATTGGGTATTCCACTTTTCAACCTTCATTTGCTTCTGTTCTGTATTTTTTTACTATAATTGACAAAAATGTCACATATAATGGACATGTTATGGAGTTAACTCTTGCTATTAGATAGCATGATTTTGAGCCCATTCATCATTTTTTAACGGTTGGAGAACTTATAGAACAAATTTTTGTAATTTCTCTGAATACCATCAGTGTGTATCAAATTAATTTCAGTGGCTTTGCAAATATTTACCTTCTTGCTCACTTACCTCAAAAACTTGGTTTAATGAAGGAATAAATGTATCTGACTTTCATATCTTATAAATGCATGTTTTGCTTTTTGAAGTGCTTTTCCAATCTTCCACGTGCGCATAGTTGGAAATACCTGATAAAATTTCTGACTTCCAATCTTTGGATGCCTTATAAAACAAAAATAACCGATATATAGCTTCCAAATCTCACAAGGATCAGAAAAATTTTCTTCTTTTGGTGTTCCATATTTGATTGTGTTTTTCCATTTTTTTTAATGTGATTTAGTTGATTATCACTTTTGACTCCTCAACAGGTATGACATGAAGGTTGAATGTGGTACGGCATATAACCATCACAAGTCCAAAATTCCAGATGCATGTTTCTTCTTTGCTGATCAGCTTGTTGTGATTGATCATAGTAACAATGATGTCTACATTCTCTCTCTACAAAATAATCATCCTGCAGAGTATAGTAATGGTGGGTTGCCTAAAAGTCACTTCCCAAGCACATGGTTGAATCAAACCGAGTTGAAGCTATTAAGCTTGAAATCAAGAGCTACTAAAACGCATATGAGAGAGCAAAATCGTGTTATTCCACATGCTGCTTCTAAGGATGCTTTTGTCATTGAGAAATCCAGAAAGCAGTACATAAACGATGTTGAGAAATGTCTAAATTATATCAATGATGGTGAGAGCTACGAACTGTGTTTGACAACTCGGATGCGAAAGAAAATTGAGAATATGGATCCCCTTGGACTCTACCTTAATTTAAGGGAACGCAATCCTGCACCATACGCTGCTTGGCTTCATTTTGCCAATGAGGACATTTGTATCTGCTGCTCATCTCCTGAAAGATTCTTGCGTTTGGACCAGAATGGCCTATTGGAAGCAAAACCAATTAAGGGCACCATTGCTCGTGGTGCAACACCAGAAGAAGATCGGCGGCTTCTATTGCAACTTCAGTATAGGTCAGAATCTAACTTTAACTTATTTGCTTTGTCATCTCAGTTTCTTTTTGTTGAAATTAAGGTGGTGTATCACTGGTCAAGGCAAAAGCAAGTTGAAGTTGATGGGAAATTATCTTCTGATTTCTTTCAACTTCCCAGGGATCAACGCAAAAGCAAGTTGAAGTTGATGGGAAATTATCTTCTGATTTCTTTCAACTTCCCAAGATCGCCTGAGTTTGGCAACTTGCTGAAAATCTGGTCAAATTTTATAAGCCATCCCTACTCACTAAAATTTGAATAAATATTCTGTAAATAAGGGGCCTTTTCTACACAATACCAGGAATGCTGTTGCCTGTGGCATTTAATTTTTGTGTAAAAATGGTATATGTTATTCTTGAAATTGAGAGGGTCTCTTTGTTTAGCAGCAGTTTGGCTATTATTTTAATTACCGGAAAGCTGTTCTACCCAGAAATGGAGAGGAACATGGACGTATGCACGTGGCAGTTGGCAATGTCTAAAGAAATAAGACATTGGGACAGGTCATTTTTGATAAATAAACATGTAACATATCAAAATACTTGTAATACTACTGAGAAACTTGGGAGGGTTCAACTGGAGTTCTTGTGGAAAATTCTCTCTTTTAATGTTTATTTATGTATTATCTCGTTTGCTTGTTATTTCTCATATTTTTGGCTGGCATTGCAACTAATCTCTTTTAGTTTTTGTGTTTGCGTGTGGGTGATCCCTTTGGAATGAATGTATACTGGTAGTGAGAAGGACCAAGCTGAAAATCTAATGATTGTAGACCTCTTAAGGAATGATCTAGGCCGTGTTTGTGATCCTGGTTCTGTTCATGTACCTAGTCTAATGAAGATGGAGTCGTATGCAGCTGTTCATACTCTGGTGAGCACGATTAGGGGTAAAAAAAGAGAGAATCTGACTCCCATTGAGTGTGTTAAAGCCGCTTTTCCTGGAGGTTCCATGACAGGTGCTCCAAAACTTCGTTCAATGGAGATTCTTGATTCAGTAGAGGAAAGTTCAAGGGGGATATACTCGGGGACAATTGGGTTCTTTTCTTGCAATCAGACTTTTGATCTGAACATTGTGATCAGAACACTTGTCATCCATGGGAACGAGATTTCGCTAGGAGCTGGTGGTGCTATAGTAGCCTTGTCAAATCCAGAAGATGAGTACAATGAGATGATCTTGAAAGCAAAAGCCCCTACAGCTACTGTAATTGAGTGCCAGGAAAATTCCAATCCTTGCTCCAGCATTTCTAAGAAGGATATGTGATTGTGAGTGTTCTATATTTACTTAACTGTGCTTTAATTCTTTTGGGACTGTCATTTCCTTGTTATTTGGAAATTTCTTCTGCTATTTTACTTGGGGAGATGGACACCAACACAAACAATGCTTATCCTATGGTACCTTGTGAATATCATTTTTTTTCAGTCTACATATTTTAGTATCAAATGTAATAGTTGTTCGGCAATTAAAATTCCTGCATGTGTACATTTAGGTTCAGTGTTTACACCCATGATATCTATGTCCATATCTCGTGGATTTAAAAGAATGTGGCGTAATGCTTGGTGACATCATTTTAAGTACCCTTCACAATTCTTTTTTTTCGGATGTCAACAATTTTCATGTATCAGCCTGGCTGCAACCAAGAGATGCACCGAAAATTTTAATATAGAATCAAGTATGTAAAAATTAACTACTTCATCCTCCCACTGTAACCTGTTATCGAGTTCAAAACTTCTATTTTCACAATTCATGCATGTTAAACAAATGAAATCTCCGTTGTACTGTGATGCTCATAAGTTACCAAGATTGTGTCTGTGCATGCTGGCTTATTCATGAAACAGGTAATATCATTGCTGTAGGATGTGGTAGAACTTTCGAGAGCTCAAGCCACATGCAATGTTCATCTGCAGCAGATAACTTCAGGTCATAGTAATGATGATGCTTTATTTTCTTGGTGCATTAACATGGTTGTTATGGGATTGATAGAGAGATGCAAGCTTTCTTGTGAGATATTCTTGCAGAATAGCAACTTCATGAGCTGGTGGAAGGATTTTGGAAGTGGGTTACATGAAAAAACAGGACTACAAAAAGTACATTTGAAGAATGCATGCATGTAAAACGATAACATGGGTTATCCATATATAAGAGAGACTTTTGTAACTCCTCTGATAAGAGGTGTCATAGAAAATCAAATGGGGGTGTTTAGGGCAGTGATTTCATGCAACAGTTGAATCATAGTATGATGCAACCACACTTATAGAAAACCATGTTTTGTAGTATTTGTGTGATCCAAAATTTTGTACACAATTTTTTCGTCTCAATAATCAATTCCTCCCCCCCTTCCCCTCACAAAAAAAAAAAAAGTTCAATTTGAACTCTAGATGTGGTCAAAATGAGTCCTTTCCAACAATGAATCTAGATCATTTATTTGGTGATTTTAAAATTCATAGTCTTTACATACTCCATCAAAATGGATGGCCTATGAAAAATTATTTTCTAGGTTCTGTTTTTTGTTCTTTTTTTTTTCGTGATTGTTCATTAAAATGAAAAGAATGTATATTTCAAAATTTGGATAAAACAAATAACCTTTACATGATTTTTGAAGGTCATTGCATTGTATTACTATGCAACTGTTGTATAAAATCATTCCCCGGGTGTTTAATATATCATCTAAGAGGTGGTAAAAACCAACCTCCTTATAAAAGTTAACAGCAAAAGATGGTGGATCTAAGGTCCATCCAAATAAAATTGGACCATGAAAATATTTAACAAATTGTTGTTTTAAAACATTTTAAGTGAAACATTTTAAGGGAAGCTATAAGTTATCAATCAATGAATATTGGAGAGTCAAAGGTGATATGGGGAGTCAAGATGATATGAAGGGTCCAAAAAATAGTTATTTAAATTTAAAAGTTATAGACCTATCATCCTCTTATAAGATATAATGTTATTTTATGACACATCACTTAATGTTTATATTTACTTTTACTTTATTAATCTATAATTTATTTATTAAGATTTATTTATTTATTAAGATATAATGTTGTTGTTGTTGTTGTTGTTGAAAAGTGAGCTGATTATTGAAGGATTGAGTTCTAATGGCATCATCTCAAAAATCCATCTGAAAAATAAAAAGATTTTAAGTCGCAGAAATAGTGCATTTTACAACATATTATCTACACCTTCCATTTTCAAGATTTTTATATGTTTATAGATCTATTTAATTTTAACCATTTTTTAAATTTAAAATTTTATAATTAGATATAAAAATAGATTTTGAGATAATCTTGAGAACATTTTACATCAAAATTATATACCATGATAAAATTTGAAATGTACCTTACCTCTACACCTATGGAGGCGTCTGTATGCAAACTGCACCTTTATTATAGCTTGTCTCATGATAATAAGTAATTACATAGTTTAATTTGATTTTTCTATTGAGGGTATAGCTTTTGATGGAGCAAAATAGAGGATTAGGATCGTGTAGTTGACCCCAAATAATTGGAAAAAAGCTTTGATGATGATGATG
This sequence comes from Amborella trichopoda, assembly GCF_054954075.1. Taxonomy (NCBI): domain Eukaryota; kingdom Viridiplantae; phylum Streptophyta; class Magnoliopsida; order Amborellales; family Amborellaceae; genus Amborella; species Amborella trichopoda. The sequence continues at coordinate 58,475,024 of NC_142336.1, read as the reverse complement.
ATTTTTTTTCTATTCTTATTTTAGCTATAATAAAAATTAAGTTGTGACTTGATGGACTCATTTAAATTAATTAAATGAAATGAAATATTGTAAAAGATGTCGTTCTTTTAATGTTTAAGAACTACCTTCATATTATTTTATAGCTTCATTTTTATGGCGCATCTCAAAAACCCACCCTCCAATTGATATCTTGGCACTAAGATGTATGGATATGAAATGAAGAGAATTTGATTTCAAGTCACTATCTTGTAACACAGTTTGGACTGTACATTTTCAAAAGTTTCAATTATTAGTAAATCTACTTATCTACACCGGGCTTCAAATTTTATAATTGGTGATAAGAATACATTTGTAGGCCATGAAAAGAGTTTCTGGCACCAGGACCATCGGCGCGTGCAATTTATGGGAGAGGAAGGGCCTCTCCCCATTTATTACAGTAGAATTTCCATCATTTTTTTGATGGATGGGCGGCCTTCCAAAAAAGGGTTTTTTACAGTATTAAAGAAAAGAAAAAAAAAGAGGCATCTAGAAGGGTGTGAAATGCCACCCTTCCAAAATCTCCTTGCTATCAAATGTGGGAGTGGGATGTTCCACTCCTGCTTCCAAAATCTCCCTGTCATCAAACATGCCCTACCTCTTCTGGCTGCGTATGGAGGTGCACCTTAACTAAGGTTGGGGCTATATGAACCGCACCCTTTTGTAACTCATCTAGAAGGTATATATGATGTCAAAAAAATGGCAGTTTTTATTTGGGGTTCACTCTGTTTTGGCAACTTTATATCTTTGGCTTATGTAATCAAGGCAAGCAAATGAGGAGGTAGTGTTAGCAATATGGCCCTTTTATCTCTAGAATTTATTTTTCAATAATGATATAAAAGCCATATTGAATAGTATATGTGAAATTTCATGTGGTTAACATGAGGCAATGTCATATATTAGAGATGTGTTTTGGAGCTTTATAGGATGTCGTACTGGAGGGAAAACCCAATGTCACTGGAGGGAAAACTCAATGATGTGTTTGGATTCATTGTAAGATTTTTTTTATATATTATAGATGTACAAATTATTTAATTTCTAAATTATCTTTTTTTTTTATCAAGTTGTAGGAATGCTTGGATGACATCCTATTATGAGTGTCATTAGTGCACTAATGACAAGTTTAGCTCATTGCATAGGATTAACAATTAGATGACAACTTGTTAATCCTAATTAGCTGCACTTAAAGAAATTAAGGCACTTGTTAATCCTAATTGGTTGCACTTAAAGAGTTATATTTGGATCTCATCTCCTATAGACCATGAATGTGAGAGTTATAGATTTGGTTCTCTATAAAAAGAGGTTAACCCCTCGAGTAAAAAAAAAGAGAGAGTGATGAAAAATTGGTGAAGGAGATTCACCAAGAGGACTCTCAAGGTAGCCTGTTACCGGATGGCTTGGTCTATAAGTTTTGGTATGGAATCTTAAGTCCCTCGTGTGATTTAAGGAAAGATCCGAGTAAGTTGTTTATCGATTTTATTTTATTTATTTATTATTATTATTTTTAATTGGACTAACAGATAGAGTCCTAAATGTTAATCAGCAACTGTTAGGAATCTGATTTCTTCACAGTAGCTTTGAGTCCCCTTAATTGAGTCACTCTAAATGAGGAGAACCAATTTTTTTCTGTCACCATTCTTTATACTTGTGTTTATTGTTTTACATTGATTTGTCTCATATATGCTGTAAGGGTTCATGGCAGATGATATAGCATGAAGATACTAGAAATCTTTATGGAAATCCCGATTTTGCGTCTTATGCATTTGATAAGAACAACGAAAATACACTTTTAGTGCTCATCTTCAATCTCTCGTGACTGGAGAAAAGGGATTCCAAACTCTACAAGAGGTTCCTGTTGAAGCTTTTTGTTTTTTGGACCCTCGATTTCAAGTTTTACACCACATTCAAGGTAGGTCATCACAATGTTTTTTTACGTTTTGGTTTTAAATCTCGATTTGTCGGACAGAAAACAATATACCTGTGAAATGAGTAGAGCGAAAATAATGTTGTTGAGATGGATGTGTGGCAAGATAAAAATGGATAGAATTCAAAATGAATCCATTCGAAAAAATTTGGGTATGGCACCAATAAAGGATAAGCTGTGAGAGAATAGACTAAGGTGGGCTGGCCATGTGTAATGCCAACCAAGTACTACACTTATGAGGATGTAGTTCAAGTGAAACGACTGAAAATGACAAAAGGTAAGACAAAAAGATGTGGTTGGATATAGTTCAAAAACATATAAGAACTTATAACCTTACTGAATATATGACCTTCAATAAAATAGAATGATGGATCAATATTTGTGTAGCCCAAGGGGGAGGCCTATTGTCCGCCCAACCTTGGCCTACTTAGTGTGCCCTTTTTATTTTATTTTCCTTTTGGCCCTCCATTATTGGGGTTGGCAAGGGCTTGGCTGGCCCAGCCTAGCCTAGCCTAGCCTGGGTCCCATCCATCTTTGGACCAGGCCAAAGGGGCTTGGGCGCATGGTAGGTTAGTCTTGGTCTAGTCTAATGGTTTTCTCTCTTAAATAAGCATGAAAAAAATAGGGCCATGCCTCAAACCCGGCCTGGCCTAGTCCGCGAACCTAATTTTGTCTCTTGCTAGGTTCAGGCCTAAAAAATCCTACACAAATTTATCCCAATTATCCGTGTACAATAAAGCTCAAATGAGATGAGGAAGTGTCCAAACCTTTTAAGGCAAATCATTCGCCCTCGCCCAAGACGATTCACACCAACTTAGGCAATTAATTCGCCCAAACGATTCACCCCAACTTTAACGAATTGTACATTCGTATTTATTAGGGCTGGCAAGGATTTTGTGACTACTACCTCTCGTGGTGTATTTCTTTAAATTTATATTTGACACTTAGCCTTACTTTTTGGGTGTTACAAACTTCTTTTTGTAATAGAGTTTGCCGCAATGAAGACATAAGGGTATCGAGTTGCAACTCTCAAAATGATTCTTCTACTCCAATGGGTACTTAGTACGTATTTTTTTCACTTTGGGTTGTAATTGAGGTCGCGACATTGAAAACATAAGGGTGTCAAGTAGCAACTCTCGAATGATTCTTCTACTCCGATGGGTTAGAAGACCTACTTCGTAGTAGATAATTTTTTCATTTAGGGCCAGTTTGGATGTACCCAAAATTACAATATTTTCAAATGATAAGAAAAAAAAAAGATTAAGATAGAAAGTAAGAACTGTTTGGATAACCTCATAAAAATTTCTTATTCATCCAAAAAGATATCACTTTACCCCGGAACCACAAGCCAAAAATATGCAAGTCGGACTCCAATCTTTTTGGCTTGAGCCGTGTTTCTCTTATAACTTTATCCTCTTGGGCCTCTCTTAAAACTTTATCCTCTCTCGCCTCTCTCTCTCTAATGTTCTCGCTTGTCTCTCTTCTCCCTACTTTCCCTCGTCTCCTCAAGGCTTTACCCTCTTTCTCCTCCTTGCTCCATGTCTCTCTCTCTAACCTGTTTCTATTAAAGTTTAGTAGCCTTTTTCTCTCTCGAAATAGCAGTTCAAGTCCTCCCATCGTCTCTTAAAGACAACCAAAAATCTCAAAAGACTCAATGTGGAACTTATTTTACAAAATAACGCATGTGCCAATGGTTTTTATCTTCTTTGAAAGGAGGCCAAGCCCATGGCTCTAGCGTTTGCATCTTCCTCTCTCTAAGAAAAGAGAGCAGGTGGCTTTTCCCTTTAGCTCTCCCAAAAACTCAGCAAATAAAAGTCAACAGATCTCCAACAACCATAACATGGTAGGACAAACTTACCCAATGTTCTCTGAAATATAAATGATTTGACTACCCCCTCTCCTCTCTTTAAAAACCTGGCAGCCCTTCTTTAAAAACTTCAGTCTGTTCTCACCTTCTACCTCTTCCCCTCTCCACAAAAACCCAGCAACAAGATGCAGGATTTCACATATTTAAAGAGGTGGTTTGTACAGAACATAGCATTATAATAAAGCAAGTTGTATTTGATTTACTCGCGAGATTATTAAGGATCAATCTTGCTAGTTTTGGAACATAAGGTAGGGTCAAGTCAATGGAGACAAGGCGATTCAAAATTTCTTGAATATAGTATATAATCTTGACATATGAAAACCCAGTGATGGCTATCAATAGATTTCTTAAAATTTAAGCCATGTTTCATATATTCTTCTCATTGCTCATCAATGCTAGCCACTCGAGCCCCAACTCGTCCTCTCTCCAACACCTCCCTTCTCTTTTCTTGTTGGGGTGACGGGAAAGTGTTTTCAAGTTGTCGGAAAGGAGGTGAGAGTAATATACAACTCTGAAAAAGCTGATGGATTGACATTATGACACCAAGGATCAATACTTTTAGGGACCCAAGATGGATGGTTTTTCGACAAATCAATGAATTAGTTACCCAGACAGTCTACTAACATGATAAAATAAAACGAAAATATTTTTCAATTAAAGTGAAAAAAACTTGCATTTTTTTTCTATGTGAATATTTTTTTCTTTGACATCCAAATTGGCCCTTATATTTATGGGATCCGCTTAAGAATCACTAGATGATTATTCTCAAAATAAAAAATTTAAGATTTGAGTTTTTCAAGCTTAGATCTCACCCTTGGACACTTTATATTGAATCTTGGGGCACTACTGAAAAAGAAGAAGAAGAAGACGCAACTACAAGGGGGCAATGGGGAGTTTTTGACAATAGGGCATCAAGACTTTTGCAGCTTCAAAGGCACTGAGCCAATGAGATATGAGATGAAGAAGAAGAAGTTGACTCGTCGAATCAAACTGCGTGTGACACCATTAAAGATGGGAGGGAGCAGTGTTCGATTCGGATAAAATCACTGATTCCAATCAAGAATTAGCCTGGATCGAACTGGCTATCTGTGCTGACTTGGTCCACCTAGAACCCCCCAAACAAATTTTTCATTTTTTTTTTTTTAAAGTTTATTTAATTTTTTTTAGGTCCACCCTAATTAGAAGACGGTACACCCTAAATTTCACTTGAAAATATTGTGTAAAAAATTAGAAATAGCGTCATAGCGTGTGATATGAGCAATCCCAAACATCCAACAACTGATGGTGGGGTCGTTTTCCCATTTACTTTATATAAACTATTTGAATTACGTGTATTGCAATTACTTCTTACATATTAACTAAATATGCAATGATCAAAGAGATATATTAATTAAAAAATTGATTAATCATGAGTCAGCTCTTAACTAATAATAAAAATTTAACTACAATAATATGGAGAAATAGTTTTAATTAAAAAGAAATAATTAACAAAAATTTATAATTTATTACAATTTTTTCTTTAAACAATATGAGAGGAAAATTTGTGGGTAACATAAATACACAATATTCGCGTTATTAATATGATATAACATAATATTATATAATAGTATATGTTATAGGGAAAATTACATATATATCTGTTGTAGTTTCCGTTATTAATTGTATGTCCGTTTTTTATGTCAAACTGAAAATAACAAAAATAAAAAATAAGAAAACAATTTTACCTTTTTTCGGTTGCTAAACAATTTAATTCAATATATTTTCGATTGTTGAACAAACGAAAATTAAACAATTTTTTGTCCTTCAACCGTCGAAAATTCACAATTTACTGCCGTTGAAAAACCGAAAATTTTTGAGAAGACAAGGCTTTTTAGTTGTTAATTTCCGGTTATCTAGTCGAATTTTGTTGCGGCAAAGGAAGACGAAGGCTTTCTTCTTAGTGAGCTCTGTGAGAGTTGTTTTGACATTGCGAGGAGAGGGAGGGACTGTTTTGGGGTTTCAGAGTTTGGTTCTCTCTCTATAGTGGAGGGTCCTTAGCTCTTTCATGTTTCGTGTGTGCAGGAAAACTGAACTAACTTCTCTCTGGAACTGAAGTGAACTGAACTGATAAAGGTTTTGGGTTCTATTAAGAATTTTGTTGGGTGTTTGTTTTTTATCAGGCGTTGATTTTGAAGTACACGATTTTGGGTAGAGTGATTATATGTCAACATAAAGAGGTAAAACATTATCAGCAAAATTTGATGTCTCCACCTCTTGGCCATGTCGAGGAGGGTTTGGGAAAAGGGGTTCCCCCTCTCATATCGTCAGCTTCTTCAGAAAATCGCAGCAATAACAACAACTCTGGGTTGAGAGAACACAATTATATGAGATTATCGGATGCCTCTTCCTTGGAGAGCTCTGTAATAACATGCCCTTTATAGGAGAAAGAAGACTCCCTAAACCTAAGAGAGACGAGAGTTAAAAGGCTTGGGCTTCCTGGTTCGTTAGAGATCCAGAGCTGTCTCTTACCCCCTTTGAAATCAGACGAGAAGTCCCTCTTCCCTTTGGTCCCATCCAAAGAGAACACTTGAGAGGAGAAGAATGGCATCTTTTCTGGTAACAAAAGCGTTTTTTTTTTTTTAATGCTATTAATGATGAGTTTTTAGAGGCAAAAGGTGGGGTTTTTTCAGAGGTGTTCCTAGCGAGCGTTGGGTTAATGCTGTTGCTGTTAAGCAAGGGTCGGCTACCTGCCATACCATCGGACCTCTGGTATTGTGCCCTCTACGCCTCCTCTTTATGAAACACCGGTTAAGCCAGTATCATTCAAGGATTAATCACTGATGCTTAAGGAGGTTGCTCCTCCAAAGATGTCTTAGGATAGGGTCCGTGCCCACAATGAGCCGAATCAGATGAGTCCGGTGAATAATTATGTTGTTTTTTTTGTAAAAATTTTTGGTTTTTCAACAACCTGAAAATTGTGATTGTTCAATCGTTTATAATTGAAGTTGTCCGAAAATACATTGAATTCGGTTGTTCAACAACTTAAAAATAAAAAAAAATAAATAAATAAACAAAAGGTAAAGTTGTCTATTTCTTAAATTTTCGTTTTGAATTGAAAAAACGGATAGACAGGTAATAGCGAAAATTAGTAGGTAGTTTCGTAATAAAGGAAACTATAACGGATATGTGTTTAATTTTCCCTATGTTATATATAATACAAATATACATTAATAAAATATATAAATTACATTATATTATATATTTATATTGTTAATATATATATATATATATATATATTATTTTATCCAAAATTTCAATACCAAAAAACACAGCCCATCGGGGTTGTAAATCTTCAGTAAAAAAATCATAAAAAGAAAGATCATGAAAATAAATCATACCATTCTAGTACTTATCTTATCTTAATATAAAATATGCAAAAACTTGACAAAAATATTGGAAGATGGGTTCACCATAAATCGGTATATTCATCTTAAATAACTTTAATATTTTCCCATAAAAATACGATATGAGCTTATACCCATGCAATTTCAACTTTGGAGCACAATGATATTATATAAAGTGATATGATGCCCAAATTTATTAAGCTGATGCCAATGCATTCAGTTTCACCATATTTCTTTTGGCCTAAAATATCTAAGCAATAATATTGAAACATAATGATACTATATAAGCCAATGCCCATGCAGTTTCAGCTTTGAAATGGATTTGTAGTTCTGTACTTAGATACATCTCCATAATTCCACAAAATTTTGGAAGGAAATTGATTCATAAATCATATTGGGAATGAATTTATTATTTAAGTTAGGCTCCTAACAATTCTTTCCTTAGTGCCCAATGACAACAATAATAGGATAAGGAAATATAACTACCCTTAAACCCATCCAGTAATTGCTTATATATAAAGTTATTGCTTTTTGTATATTATTTTTTTTGGGCAAAACAGATTCTCTTCAATGTTTTTGAAAACAATGGCCATTGTTGTCATTATCTATGATGGAAATATATACATAAGTTCTAAAGATCTTTTAAAAAATTATTTTGTGAAAATAAAAAATTTGTCATAAACTATTTACAAATTTTGAACATTTTTTTATGGAAAACAACATTAAGTATTTTTATAATTGCTTAAAAGTGAATGAGACATTATTTTAAAAATATATACTATATTATAATTATTCCTTTTAATAATAAATAAAACATATTTTATTTTGATATTTCAGAATCTTAAATTCAAATTGTGGAAATTTAATTCTTTGTAGGTTGCAACTAAATAATGCAATCATGAAATTATGGCATGCATGGCTGGATGGTATGAAAATAAGTATTTAATATCTTTTTATAAATCTTAGATAAAGTGAAAACTAATCATAAGTGAATTTGAAGTATATAATATTCAAATGAATAAAAAGGTAGCAATAAAACAAATTTATAATAAAAAAGAAATAAAATTTTAAAATGCTGCAAGTTTTAAAATAGGCCTATATGGAATTCTCTCTCTCTCTCTCTCTCTCTTCGACCAACTTTCTTTCTCTTCAATTGCATTATGTAATCCTCCTCTCTCTCTCTCTACTCAACCAAATGTAATGTGTTATGACTTTTTAATGTGATATCCATTAAATGAAATTAATGTACGTTTTAATTAACTAATACTAATTTCTATGTTTAGATTAACTTCATTTCCTTTCAAAATTCCAATAGTTTGAGAGCCCATGCAATAGATGATCTTATGAAATTTCAAAAACTAAGAACTATACATACTCGATTTATTTGAATGTTTCTAGACAACCAAATATTAGAACTAAATACCATGTGAATTCAATGCTTAACAATTTTCATGATTAAATAGAACTTCCATGACCTATTGAAATTCATAGATATGTATCGCCACAAGTTTAAGCCAAAAAATTCAAAACTAAATAAATGACCATAAAAATAAACCAAAAATCATGAAAGTAAAGCAAAAAGGAATGTACCTCAAAATAGAAAAGGAGAAAGTAAATAAAGAGAGACCTTCAATATATAAAACACAAAAAAAATAATAATAATCAATAATGCTATGAAACACCCATTTGACAACAAATTGATTGTATGAAACTCTTAAATAAATAAATAAATACTATGAATATAGAAATCAAGAGCAAAGAACAAATAAATAGTAAAGAATAGAGTTCCTAAGAGAGGTAAACCATAAATTGCCTTCGTAGAGAAGTATTAATGTCTTACCAAGCCCAAGAGAGAGATAGCTTGAGCCCAATACCTTTATGTAACTTTAGAGAAAAACTATAAGAGATAGAGAGCGAAAGAGAGAGAGGGGAGGAATGGAGGTGGAGTCTAGGAGGGGTTGATTAACGGAGTCCTATATCCCAAAGGTCACTTTCAATGGTTCTGAGGCTGTTGTTGCTCCCGCTCGACGAATTGTGGCAGGTTCCTTTTGTCCTCCCCTAGAGGATCCTTTTGGTCTAGATGACTGGGCTAAGAGGGGATGGAACCTCTCATACTTGCCTGAGGTTTTCCGTTTAGGTAGTGGTAGGGTGGCTTTTATTTTGCGGTTGGATCGTGATATGGTGAGTGCTTGGAAGGAGAGGTTTTATAGAGTGTGTGGGTCTCTGATGACTTTGATGGTTTGGAGTCCGGCGATGCATTCTTACTTTGTCAATAAGGAATTGTTCTGGGTTCATTTCTGGGGTGTTCCCCTTCATGTGTAGGATGTAGCAGTGCTTAAAGACATTGCCAATTTATGTGGTGAATTCTTTGATGTTGATCATAACATTCTAACGGGTCCATATGCTTCCTTCGCTAGGGTACAAATTCATCGTATTGCAGGAATTCCTTGGCGAAGACAAGTCAGATCATAGGTGGGCCAGGTTTGCTTTTTGATTGACGTGGTTGTGGAAAGTACAGATATGGGGATGATAAAAAACTTTGAGGTGCCAAACAGTTCTAACATGCTCAAAAGTACTGTAACGCATATAGGTCTAGTGGAACCAACTGGTAATATGGAGGCTACAGGTGCAGGGAAAGATTGGACCGAGGTGCGTCGGCGAAAAGCTCCAGCGAGATTCCAGTGGAATCAGCAAAATAGTGGAATTTCGACAGCGGAGTCTGGGCTTTATCAGCGGAAAATTTTAAAATGGGCAGAAAAATCTTTAATTCTGATCGACATGATTTTAGGAATTGGAAGCCGGTTTCTAAACGTTTTAAAATCACACAAAGATGGGTTTCAGTAAGGCATTTATCGGATTTTACGGTAAATTATGTCAAGTCGGCGGCGAAGATCCCGGAGGAGAGTCAATATCATGTTAGGACTATATTGAAACCTCATATTACCGTGGGTTCACTAGATGAAGTTGGTGAAAAGTTATGTTGGTTAAGGACGGTGAGAGTTGAGAAAGTGGCAGAAGGCTCAGCCAGGTGATTTCGGGGATAGATGCTACTGGGGAAAAAGAAACTCAAGGGAAAAAACTATTCCTGATTCTTGCTCTGCCTGTTTCTCTGGTTTTCGCAGCGTTTAAACAGTTGACTGGGATTTTGATCTGTGCAATCTTGATGGTGGATAGACTAAGATTTCTCCCATGTCGTAAAGGAGCAAAGAAGCGCTCTGCTGTGGGCGATAGACCTCGTTTTGATCCTTTGGAGGTGGATGAGCAAGCCATTGTAGTTGTTTCTGGGGCCGAAGTGGAGCTCGACGTACATTCCCTGTCTTTTCATAATCTGGGTTTGGAGGAAGATTTGGTGGAAGAACTAAAAAAAAGCGCAAAGAACTTTTCGTCGGAAATGGTTGTTGAAGTACAGGACGGTGTTGTTGCTGTGTTGGCGGATGATGGAGTGGAAGACCCCTTGTCGACATTGGTGCCCATAGAGCCAGCAACCCCAATTACTTTCTTACCTTGTGCTCTGATGGGATCAATGGGGGTTGATGATGCGGAATGTAAAGAGATAAGGGCCATTTTGGATGATATGGGAGCTGAGTTAATGAAAATGTCCCCATTGGTGTGATTGTCTAAGCAATCAAAGAGAAGAAGAAGGCTACAAAGGTAGGTCTTGATGGAATCTCTGTAGCAGATTGGTGAAAATCGAAGCCTAATGGTGGTCCTAATGCTTGTGACGGTGCTGAAAATCCTGAGAATGTGGAGAAATCGCAAGCCCATTATAGTCTAGGTCCCCTAACGAACAAAGGAAAGAAGTATGCTTCTGTCAACGGTAAAGGGAAGTGGTTTGCTGCTTCGTCTAGGTTCTCTAGTAGGCTAAGGTCCAGGGGTCCTAATCTGGTTATTAGGGAGCCGGAACTGAATGTGAAAGCCCCATTTGAAGTTAGCTCGAAGTTTAGCTCTGGTGAGGATAATGGTGATGGTAGCTCTCATGGTAAGACGGCGGGACCTGCTTCTGAAGGTCCAGGTTCTTCTTCTTACTTTTCTTAATGTCAATTCTTTCTTGAAATGTTAGAGGTTTAGGGGATGTTAGTTGTAAGAGGGATGTGCTTTTCTTGACTAAGAAATTTAAACCTGATATTGTAATTTTACAATAAACTAAACTTCCCAACCCTAATCTTGTTGGGGCTCGGGGTGTTTGGGGCTCTGGAGCAATAGGTTTTGATGGGATTGACTTTAATGGGCTTTCTGGGGTTTTATGGGTGTTATGGAATAATCAAATTTTGTATTGTTTTGAGGTTTTAAAAGGGGAAAGATGGATTGCTACTCTGTTTGAAAGTCCTAAACCAAACTGTGTATGGGGTTTAGTGAATGTTTATGGCCCAAATGATGCTTCTCTAAAATTAGGTTTTCTTGATGATTTATTGGTGCTTTTGTTTGGGTTGAATATACCTTTCTGTGTGGGTGGGGATTTTAATTTAATCTGATGGCCTAAGGAGTCTTCCTCAGGGTGTAGGATTAATTCTTCTATGCGGTTGTTCAACTGTTTTATTCAACATCTTTATTTGGTGGACTTGCCGTTGCATGGTGCTTTATTTACTTGGATGAATAATTGCCTTGAGAATTTGGTTATAACCAATACATATTCTTGGTATCTTGTGAGCTTTTTGAAAGTTTCCCCTTGACGTTGGTCAAAGTATTGCCTAGGCTATCCTCCAACCACACACTTTTGTTGTTGTGCTTGAGGTCTCAGTTTGGAGGTCCTAGGCCTTTTAGGTTGGAGTTAGGTTTGTTATTGGAGGAGGGTGTAGTAGATCTTATTAGAAGGACTTGAGAAAGTGCTATCACCTTTGGCTCTCTTGATTTTCAGATGATATTCAAGCTATTGACCACAGTATTCAGAATGGTGGTGTTCTCCCTGACTCAGTGGGTAGGAAACGAGTAGAAAAAATTAAATCCCTCAATGAGTTGCACATCTTGAAGAAATATATTGGAGACAGAGGTCTCGGATGAAGTGGCTGAAGGAGGGCGATTTGAGCACCAAATTTTTTCATGTTATAGAGAGTTCGGGTAGGAGACACGGGATAAGCTCCAGGACCTGATGGTTTTTCGATTTACTTTTTTCATAGGTTTTGGCCGATGATCTCTGGAGAGCTGCTTAGCATGGTTCGAAGCTTCCTTGAAAGGGGTGAGCTATTTAGAGGGGGGTAAATGCCACTTTCATTGCCTTAATCCCAAAAAAATCAATGATTAAGGAACTGTCTAACATTAGACCTATCTCGTTGTTGACTAGTCTCTACACAATTAAGTATTGGCTTTGCGGTTGAAAAGAGTTTTAAGTGGTTTGATTTCAGGTCCTCAAACTGCTTTCAATAAGGATAGACTTATAACAGATAGTGTCCTAATTGCCCAAGAATGTATTCACTCTAGGAATGAGAGTAACGAGTCTGGAGTCGTTATTAAGCTTGATCTGGAGAAGACTTATGATAGAGTGGAATGGAGTATATTGATGGAAATTATGAGGTGCTTAGGATTCAGGGAGAAGTGGTGTAAGTGGATATTTTGCTGTGTTTCATCAGCTCACTTTTCAATTCTTATTGATGATTGTCCCAAGGGATTCTTCAAGTCTTCTAGAGGCTTCCGTCAAGGTGATCCTCTTTCTCCTTTCCTCTTCACTATTTAGGGAGAGTGCTTTATTGATGATCTATAATGTGGTCAATAAGGGACGATTGACACGTTTCTCTGTGAGACTCAATGGACCAGTCATTTCTCATCTGCAATATGCCGATAATACTTTGTTCTTTCTGGAAGTAAAAAAGGATTATATGGAGTACTTAGGAAACTTCTTGAGGTGTTGTGAAGTGGTTTAGGCCTGAAAGTTAACATTTCAAAAACTTCTTTGATAGGGGTGAATTGCAATGGAGGCTTAGCAGAGGAGTTAGCACAGGTTCTAGGTTGTAAGGTAGAGCAGTTTTCGATTACTTATTTGGGTCTTCCAGTTTCTTACTCCAGATTGTGTATCTCTGTATGGGATCGAGTCATCCAACGTGCGCAAGTTAAGTTGGACCTATGGAAACCCAAGTACTTGTCACTTGGTGGACGTATTACACTGGTCAAGTCGTGTATGGCTAATCTTCCCATCTATCAAATGTCCATTTTGAAGATGCCTTCCAGAATTGTTAAGAAAGTTGAAAAGATGATGTGTGCTTTTCTGTAGAGTTCCTTTGAAGATATGAAGAAATTCTACCAATTACGATGGGATAGAGTGTGCACTCCCAAAAGTGAAGGTGGTATAGGTATTCGCAGGTTGGCTATCATGAATGAAGCTCTATTGACTATGTGGTGGTGGCGTACATTGATGTTCAAATATCAGATTTGGTATAAGGTCCTCATTGTTAAATATGGTATTGATAGGTTTGGTGGTGGTAGCTCCAGTGCATCTACATCGGCTTTTTGGAAATATATCTTTTTGTTCAAAGCTTATCTTCATAGAGATATAAGATGGTGTGTTGAGAATGGTGCTTGAGTTCCATTTTGGCATCAAAAGTGGTTGGGTGATAGTCCGCTGAAATCCTCCTTCCCAAAACTTTTTACTAAAGCTTCCTTCCCTAACGTGTCGATTAGCGAGATTGTTCAAGGTGGGGGTGAGCAAGTGGTATAGGATATGCAGTTGTGGTATAATCGGGTCTCGGATATGGTGGGTGATATGGTATCTAGCCTACTTTCTAAACTTAATGATGTGGTCTTATTTGAAGATGTGCCTGATGAGCTTATTTGGGACCATAGTAAGGATGGTGTCTACTAAGTTAGTGTTATGTATTCAGTGTTGTTTCATGACCGGCCTAGATGGTCCTTACTTCAAATCTCCCAAATTTAGAAGTAGTCAATCCCTCATAAGGTTCAGTGTTTTATGTGGTTGGCTGGCTTGAATAAGGTGCTCACGATCGACAATCTCATTAAGAGGGGTAAAATATTGCCAAATGTTTGCTTACTTTGTAAAGAGGATGGGGAGTCCATTGCGAATTTACTTATTCATTATCGATTTGTTACTAATGGTTAGTGTTGGTTTTTGGTAAGGGTTAGTTTTAATACCCCTTTGCCTCAGAGTGCGTTAGGCATTATTACCCAGTGAGTATTGCTTGGCGTGTCTAAGGTGGGGATCAAGTTATGGCAGATTATTAGAGGTGCTATTTGTTGGGAGTTATCGAAGGAGCGGAATAGACGGACCTTTGAAGGTATTTGTCTTCTTTTGGAGAGTGTGATCCAACGTATTGTACATACATCTTGGAGCTGGCTGTCGGTTCTAGCGGAAGGGAGTCAGATAAGGGAGGTTAATGTAAGGCTCAATCTAGTTGAGCTGGTTTTTATGAGAAGTGTTAGGATGAAACCGATTGGCAGTTGGACACCCCTTGTTTTAGGTTGTTTGAAGCTGAATTTTGATAGGAGCTCTCTTCGTAACCGAGGTCCTTCGGGTGTGTGGCGGGGGGGGGGGGGGGGGGGGGGGGGGGGGTTGTCCGCGATTGGAATGGTGTGTAGTTGTCTTAGCTTACACGAGACCTATTGACACGGCTACCCCTAATATAGCTAAATTCCAAGCTCTGCTTGTCAGTTTAAACTTCATCAGATATAAGAAATTTGGTCCACTGATTGTGGTTGAAGGAGACTCCCTTAATGTAATTCAGTGGTGCAATAAGGAACAACGTGTGCCGTGGATTTTGCACTCGGTTTGGCTACAGGTGCAAAAGCTTGCGAAGTTTTTATCCTTAAATTTTAGGCATGTGTTCCGGGAATCCAATGAAAGTGCAGATAAGTTGGCTAAGAGAGACGTCTCGATGGATGAGGTTTCTATTCTTAATGATGTAGGGGTTGTATGATGTAATCTGTTTTATTTCCTAAGTAATAAAAATGATAATTTTGGTCCAAAAAAAGGAGAAATTATAACATACATGGATGGATGGTATGAAAATAAGTATTTAATAACTTTTTAGAAATCTTAGATAAAGGGAAAACATTCTATCGCTACATGCAATCCTCTTTCTCTCTATCTTCAACCAACTTTTCTTCTCTCTTCAATTACACAATGTAATCGTCATCTCTTTCTACTCAACCAAGTGTAATGTGTTATGACTTTTTAATTTGATATCCATCCATTAAATGAAATTAGTGTATGTGTTAATTAACTAATAGCTTATATCCATCCATTAAATGAAATTAGTGTACTTGTTAATTAACTAATAATTTTCATGCTTAGGTCAGCTTGATTTCATTTCAAAATTCTAATAGTTTGAGAGCTCATGCATTAGATGATCTTATGAAATGTCAAAAACTTATAACTACACATACTTAATTTATTTTGAATGTTTCTAGACAACCAAATATTGGAACTAAATGTTATGTGAATTCAATGATTAACAATTTTCATGATTAATGAGAACTTCCATGACCTATTCAAATTCATAGTTATGTACCACCATAAATTTAAGCCAAAAACTTTAAAATAAAATAAAATACTATAAAAATCAACCAAAACTATGAAAATAAAGCAAGAAGGAATGTACCTCAAAATATAGGAAAATGAGGAAGTAAATAAACAGAGAATGTACATTCAATATATAAACATACGAATGTACATTCAATATATAAAACATAAGAATAAAAAATAAGTAATACCATGAAACACCAATTTGAAAACAAATAAATTGTATGTTACTCTTAAGGAAAAATGAAGAAGAAGAATAATAGAGCAACTGTGATATTAGAGTATGGAAATCAAGAGTAGCAAACAAATAAATAGTTAATAATCAAGTTCCTAAGAGAAATAAACCATAAATTGCCTTAGTTGAGAGGGAATTAATGTCTTATCAAGTCCAATAGAGAGAGAGAGAGAGAGAGAGTTTGAACCCAATACCTTTATGCAAACTTAAGAGAGAAACTATAAGAGAGAGAGATAAAGCGTAGTAGGCTTCACTAAGAGATTTTAGATATGTTTGAGAGATATTTTTGGAGAGTGATCCATGATTTATTTTAGAAAATAAATAATATCTCTTTCCCTCCTTCCCTGCCTCCCTCACTATGTGTAGTTGTGAAGTTTCTATAAAAATCTCTCTCTCTCTCTCTCTCTATATGATTTGGGGTTTGTTTGAGGATATACTTAGTGTTCCATAAAATATGTTTTGGGGTTTGTTTTATAACATACTTAATGTTCCATAAAAATCTATCTATATGATTTAGGGTTTGTTTTAGGATACTGTGAAATATTTTAGGAGATAAAGAATATGTATTGCCTAATATTAAATCTTTCAAAATAAAATTGAAAGATTTTTTTGCAATCCTTTTAAAATTTTCATATATGAGGAAATAGGTTTGTACTCTCTCTCTTCCCTTGAATATAGGTACGTGTATCTCTCTCTTCTCTTGAATATGGGTGTGGATATCTCTCTCATCTCTCTCTAAAGAGGGTACACATCTCTCTTCCTATATATCTACAACAATACTTTTAAATGTAATAAGAACCATATAATAATCTTTAAAGATTTTCTATCTTCTAAAAATCTCTTACTTCGTGATATTCTCTCCATATATCTCTCTCACACCTTCTATCCACGTCTCTCTTCTCTCTCTCTAAAGAGGATATGCATCTCTCTCTATATACTTAAAGATGGGGATAATGTGTCCTACACTCTCCACATAATTAGGGTCCTTTCTTATTCTGGTAATACATGTTAACCCCTTAACTGTTGCTTAATAATGTAGTATAAATACTATGTAGCAACAAATAAGTAATTATTTCTATTACACGAGTAAACAATTAGTCGATGCATTCATGAACCAAAAAAAAAAAAAAGATGTAAGCAAACAAAGTCTTATACTTTGATCTGACCATTTTATGTATGGCAAATGTCATCTTACACATGGATTTTGGATATGAAATACATCTTTAATCATTTTAAATGTATTTTTGTTAAAAATCCATGATGTCACAACACAAAAGATAATACAATTTTAATTAGAAAAGTATTTTGAGAATTTATTTTTTAATATAGATCTATGATCTTGATCATACAATGTATTTAGATTATTATAATATTTTATAAAGTATTTCGAAATGAAATTGTCGTTCTCTCTTCTCAACGGGGCACACCTAATAAAAATAAGGAAAAAATATATTCGATAATAAAATAACCAAAATGCCCTTATAACTTGTAAGTATTTGTTGGTTTTTGTAGCCATTAAAGGCCTTATGAGAGCATATAGTCATTATTTGATATAATGAAACAATAAACTCTATGGGAATATGGTATAGAGGGAAGAGATTATATGTCATAGGGATATACTCGAACTTGGCTTGTCGTGCTAGGCCAATTAAGTTGGAAAACTTTTAATTATATGGGCATAAATTACAACTAATGAGGGTTAGCAAGGTTCCTTTGGTGAGGTCGGAGTTGCCCATGGTAGAGAGCAACTTTGTGACATTTGTGTATGATGTTAGGCTTATAAAGACGAGGGTCAAATCCTTATATTTGAACCATTGCATGGCATGACATAGTTACTATTTTCGTTGCACCTCGTTTGTGTGGCATGGGACTTGTTTCTAAATGAGAATCTATAATCTATAGACTGACTCCTTAGCTGACTTTGGTAACCTAATCATGAGCCCCTACGATGGTTTGTGGGTTATCGGAATTACTTGGTAGGTTTGATAAAGTGAGTACGTATCATAGTACATAATAGAAGATGAAGTGCTTTAATATTTTTATAATTGCTTAACCTCATTAGATCCAAATCCCATCAAAATTATTTGAAATAAATTATTTTGATGTTAAATGATTTTTAGATTGATAGCTTGAATTTTAAGAAGTATATTTTATTTTTTCAAATTGGATTTATAAATAGAGAGATATTGAATTTTTAAATTTTAATGTTCAAGAGAAAAATTAAATAATAACCTTTCTTAAAAAATTATTTTCTTTGTTATAAAATTAATATTACACATGGGTCCATTTTACTACATGGGCCTCACTAAAATAAAACATGTGTGGAGATGAGTGGGGCCCACTTGGGGCTCCATAAGGAGCATGCCCTACATAAGACAGAACTTTCGTATTCTAGTGGCTTGTGAAAGAAGCTATGCACTTTTGATTGAAATTTAAGGAAAGTGTTTGTAGAGATTTTGATTGATACAATAAATGAAAGTTTTAAAAATTAAGAGATTTGATTTTCAAAATAAAGTATGTGTAAAGAGATCATAGAAAAGAAAAATATGATACATTTTTCATAATTTTATTATTTGATGAGATTGGCTTGAGGAAACTAAACGATAAGATTCAAGTACTTTCTTTTAAATCATGATGGTTGATTTAAAGATTGTATAGCTCATATCTCTCACACCACAAGTCTCTTATGATTAATGATCTGGATTTAATCTTGATAATGATAGCTAACCCTAAAAAACCCTAACCCTAGAAAAGTTCTATACAAGGAGATCAAATCTTTACCATCTTTATACTTCTCATATGTCTCTTCCGGTGGCATACATCATCTCACCTCTCTATAGTGTTGGTTTTATGTGGCCTTTAAAGGCATTATGCATGTGTCATGAAAAATATTTGTTATAGTGGAACATAAACTCAGTGGGAGTGTGGTCCCTCAGGGACCATACTACATAAACGATGTTTGTTGATATCGGACTGTGCTTGTCAATCTAGGCCAGTCGGTTGGAAAACCCAATGTACTTGGGCATATAGAACAAATCGAGAAGGATTTTAGGTTAGCCCTTGATGAGGTCGGAGCTTATGCCTGGATGAATGAGCTGAGAGACTGTGTGACTCTTGTGTGTGATGGTAGGCCCACAGAGACGGGGGCCAAATCTTCATCCATATTCCATCACATGGCATGCATATCGATAGTTCGTTTGGGAAAGTCAGTTATCCACCTTTGGGTGAAGCATATGCATATGTGAGAGATACTCCTATGCACTATAGAGCTATGGTTGCATCAGGTGGTGGTGACCTGCACTCGTCTCTATTTGAATACATATAATTTTATAGACTGGGATTGCGACCCCTTGGCTCATTGGTCAGACTTTGGTGACTCGCTAATGAGCCACTGCTTGGACCATGGGTGATGTAAAACACTGGTTCGGTTCGATAAAGCAAGTGTGGTTTGTAGTCCACAGTTGAAGGTGGAGTGCCCCATGATCACTGATGGAATTTCTGAACATATGGATCAATTTTCCATCATATTAATTTTAATTGTGTTATTTTATTATAAAAATTATTTTAGATTTATTATTTAAATTTTTATGAATCTTTTAATATTTTATTTGTTATTTTTGGACTTAAAAAATTGAAGTTATTGATTTTATAAAGTTAAAAAAATTCAAATAAAAGTTTTAAAATTGTTTTTTTTATTTTAAAAAGTTTATAAAATTACATGGGGAACCCATAGTGCACCTGGGCCCACCATGTGGCATGTGGGGCCCACATGTGCCGCTTGAGGGTGGCACGCCCCACTCATTGGATTCTCCCTGATCAAGTAATTTAAGTTATGGAAAGATTATCTTATGACATGTGATCTTTTGATCATATAGTAAATATTGACCTTATATTATCTAAATGAGGTGGCATATATTAACTTGATAATATTTGACATATTCTTATGGAATATATGAGATGGATCATGCTACTTTATGGAATGAACAATAGTTTATTAGATTTAATTTATTTATAAAATATTGATGGGAAATAGTTTGAAGAAAGGGGGATAATGGTCCATGTATCTTTCATAATGTTGATGGCCCATCTATGGAATAGATAGCTAAGATCTCTCACCCCACATATCATCTTGATCAACGATCCATTTTAAAAAAGACGCAAACTTTGAGAAATCCTAAAAAAATCCTAGACTTAAATTTTTCTATAAATAAGGGAGCTCTCTCCTCATTTTAACAAACCTCTTTCTCTCTCTCTCTCTCTCTGTCTCTCTCCTCTCTAATTTTCTCTCTAACCCTCTCCCCCCTAGAGATACCTAGGGGCACGCCCCAAACCCTAGTCTCTCTTTCTCTCCCTTGTAACCTAAAGACCTAAGGGTTGGGAAATTAGGGTTTGAGCCAATTTATTTTGGGGTTGAGTTGTTATAAGGATTTAAAAGGCAATTATTTAGTTTGGCCGAAATCAGCTTTCCCGGTTCGATATTGAAGCTAGACCGCTGACCCCGTGCCATCGGATGTGGTGACTCGATGTCAGGTGTAATAAGCCTGGTTGAAGCAATATCCGACATCTTCTTTTTTAATTACTTGCTCTTTTATTTTTTATTATCGAGCATAGTGTAGGTTGTATCAATGACATCAAGAGATTGAGTTTTATTTCTTTATTATGTTGGTTTTACTTTGAGATATTTTTATTAATTGCAATAAGACCATTTGTAAGTGATCTTTTTGCCAAAAAAAAAGGGGGGTAATTAATATAAAAAACAAATTTATATTCCTTGGCAAAAAGGTTACATTGGTCTTTCTTTCATGTAGATCTATCATCTCTCTCTAACATAATTTTTCTAGATCTCTCATCTATCTCTATCGATATTTCAGCAAGAAAAGAGAGGGCATGCCCCATAGCCCTACAAGCCAATTTTATTTTGCAAGAGAACAGAGGGGGCAAGCCCCATAAAATCCCAATGGAAAGGGCATGCCCCACTTAGACAGTGAGGTCATATGATTTCATTGCTTTTATATTGATTAAGAGTTGTAGCCCATGGCTTCCCATGCTTCAAAGTTGAAATATATCATTGATCCCATGTATCATTGGAGGATGATACTTGGTGTGGGTTGTATAAAATCCAGTTGAAGTAATATTTTGGCAATCTTTTTTATAGTTTGGAGTTTTTTGTTTTCTTGTTCTCATAAGTATTATGTCATTTATGATTCCAAGATCAATTTTATATAATTTTGTTTGTGTAATAAAGAATTATTAAAGCGACAACAAGTGAGGGTCCTTAAGATTCTTCGTGTTCTTATTATTTCTCATTATGTATTTAGACATCTGCAAGTAATTTGGGTGGTGAAAATAAAAACAAAAAGAAAAATTTTAATTGATATATACTTGCTCAGGTTACATAGCCAAACTTTTACTATTTCGATCTTTTTATATATATTTTTTTGTTGGGGGTGTCCTTTCAAGGAGTGGGTAGGCTCCAAAGATCTAGACTTCATTTTAAGATAACCGATAAAAAAAAAACTTAGAAATAGAAGTGTGTTAGGCTTGACAAAATGATTGAAGCTACCTCACTCATCCATTTAGATTGAACAACTTAGGATCTTTGATACATTTTAGTAGGGGCGTAAATGGATTGATCCTAACCGGCGTAAATGGATTGATCCTAACCCAAATCCATCCCAACAAGTATGCGTTTACAGTGCAAAATCTGACAGAGCTGGTGATGAAGATCTCTTGGATTTGACACCTTAAACTAATGAAAATGAAATGATTAAAAGGTGATAAAGAAAGTGGGACAAATCGAATTCAGATTTGAGGTCAGATCTGCCCGAAAACGAGTAGATCTATTCTCAGATCTGTGGCAGAGCCAGCATGATCCAAGTCACGAAAATATGATTTTAAAGCAAATAAGCAGATCAAAATGAAATTAGAAGAATAAAAGAAGAATAAAAAAAAGAAAGAAATGATACCGAACCCGACCGGATGGCCCAGGACTCTTGAGCCTTCTGGGGCTCGCCATATCAGAACCGGTCTTCTTTTGTCTCTTTGAGTCGGATGTTCACCACCAAGTATCTGGTTGAAGAAGGGTGGTTGTGCCCAAAGGGTAGATCTAGGGTGGTTGTGCCCTAGGTCTAGGTTTTCTCTCAGGAGGCTCGGGTTCCTGAAGCAGTTTATAAAGTTTTCTCTTCTCTCGTGTATCTGATCTTTATCTGCCCCTTTCAAATGGCCAAGAACAAACCTATTTAAAAGCCAAAGATTTGTTGGGGAAGGATAATATCCCCGTAACCAACAAATCCCCTTGGTCAAAGATACCATATGGGATGCCATTTTGGGGAGGTAGATTTAGAATGGATAACTACTAAAAGCTAGGGGTTTGCTAGGTGTAGAATGGATAACTACTAAAAGTTGGGGGTTTGTTAGATGTAGAATGGATGGGAAGCTAGAGATTTGCTAGGTGTGGATCATAGGATGGGACCATGGATTGTGGTGGTCTATGGTTTAAGGGTCTACTGAAATAATGTGGTCCTATGGGTTCATGAAAACCATGGAATTTGTCAATTTTAAAATGGTGGGATCTGATTGGGTCAAAGCTGATCAGATCCGGATCCGACCAAGTTCAAATCAAAATATAAAAAATTGTATATTGTATATTATATAACAAAAATGAGGATGTTTATACAAAGAAACTAACAGGTGGGTCAAGTTGGTTTGGCCCGATCCACTCAGGCCCAACCTAGACTCAGATTTGATTCAACTCTTGGGTCCATACCTCTGGACTCAGACCCAATCCACTAACTCTAGAAGCCATATCAAATGGATGGAAACAAGGTTTTTATTTTTATTTTATTTTCATGATGTTTTAGGAGATTGAAATTTAAGGTTGGAGTTCTTCAAAGTTTCTAGTTTTTTTTCACATATCTTTGTGTTTTTTTTTTTTTATTGTAAAGAATTGAGTGGTAAAATTAAAACTTTATTTTTTAAATACCAAGGGTTGGGATTTAATTAGGTTAGGCTCAATGATTATTTTTTTTTAGAAACATGAAATTCTTGGATAAGAAAAAATAGAGTGAAGAGGATAAGATTTTATTTTAGATCTTGCCAAGATATTTTGTTTTTGGTGGATTCCCTTGCTATAAGAGAGTGCATAACCTTTATATATATATATATATATATATATATATATATATATATATATACACGCGCACGACAATTGGTATCAAAGCTTCTCTATATAGCAAAAGGTACAGATTCTGTACCGACGCCTCCATAGGTGTAGAGGTAAGGTGTCTTTCAAATTTTATTATGGTATATATTTTTTATGTAAACTTTGAAAATCTTAAAAATAGACGGTATAGATAATATGTTGTAAAATATACTATTTTGAGACTTAAAATTTTTTATTTTTCATAGTCATACATCTCAATTTGATGATCAATCAAAAAGTTTTTCAACATTAAAACTACATTTTTCAATACATTTTTTAGGGCATCCGTAGTTCTACATTATAAGGTAGCATCTTTGTATAAATTTTTTCATACGGCAAAACCCTGATCAAAACCCCGATTTGAGTTCCAAGTTGATCGGACGACCCAATTGATATCTAAGTAACTCCCTACATCATAGCCGCTGATCCGGCGCTTTGACAGACTTACTTTGCGCCGTGTGTAAAAAAGTTTCCTTCCCTTACGAGGTGAAATTCAAAATGTTTTAGGGTACTTCGGTCATTAAAAGAAAGAGTTAGGTGTTTCCAGTCATTTAATAGTTTAGATTTGCAAAAAAAAGTTATGCTCTCGGATAAAGTGCCTTAACAAACAAATGCCTAATTATACCTGTACAGCAAAAAAAATAAAAAAATAAAAAAATAAAAAAATAAAATAAAAATAAATTAAATTATAAATATTTTTAAATTACTAAAAACAGGAGTTCAAGAACCCATGATCACTTCCAAAATTTCAACTCAGAAGAATTGAAAAGCCTTTGAGCCCTTGGAGGAGGTTCCTAGGGCTCCTTTGTGTAGCTCCCCCTTCCTCCATTTGTGTAGCTCCCCCTTCCTCCATGACAAGTTTCTCTCTTTGTATAGTCCCCCGTCCTACCAGGCAAGTTTCTCTTTCCTTCTTTGTATAGTCCCCCCTCCTCCCAGGCAAGTTTCTCTTTCCTTTTATGTGGTAGTTTTCTAAATCTCTCTTAACTCTCTCTTTCCTTGTAACCTTCTATTTCTAAACATCTTAATCTCATGGATGAAATCTATTAGTTTCAAGTTTCTCTTTCCTTTCCTTTTGAGGGTAGTTTTCTAAAAATCTAACTTCTCTCTACCCATCTCTTCATGTGGATGGTTAGTTTCTTTCTTTTAGGTTTCTTAAGAGTTTTTTTCTTTTATTGCCATGGTGCTATGTGTTGGCTTTGTGCATATCTTTTCCTTTTGGTAATCATGTAATTTATTCTTTATGATGTGCTGTTTTGTGTATTGGATTTTTAGATTGGGGTTTTGTGAATTTTTTATTGTGGTAGAGTTGATTAATGATTTTTGTTTTTTGATGAAGTGATTGATGATGTATTATGTGTTATCTTTTGAATTTATTGTCTTGGAGGTTTACAATGCTTTGGTATTTGGAAACTTGAGAATTGTTTGTGCTTGTTGCAAGTGTTTGATTGTTATTTTTTTATTTATCTTTATTTTGGTCATTGATTTGATTATTTCTTAAAAATTGTTGGGGATACATTGTGAGGATTCTAGTGCCTAACTCCCTTCCTGCCTAATTATATTATTTGGTTTGAGTTTTTTGTGATTGGTTAGAAATTGGAGAAGTATCTCTGTTGGGTTTCCCGGTTTTGTTTTCGCATCCTTTTAAATATCAATGTTTTCTAGTTTGCTTTAGTTGGTTTCACATGGCAGGTTTGGAATTTTCTTAGGAGCTTGTAAGCTGTCTGTGATCAAGGGTAGAATATGGTTTTTTATTGCTTCTTTTTTAATAAATTTCTTGATTTTGGGCTTTCTGTCTTGGTTTCTTTGATAGGAAGATGATTTATATACCAGATCAAGTGGAATAGTATGTCAAGTGGCTTTGAGGGCTTTTAGGAATGTTTTGTATTATTAAATATAGAAGAGTGAAGGTTTGATCTTGTCTCTTGTAATTGCGTCGGTCTTTTTCCCCCAATATTTTATGTTAGGGGCCTCAGGGCATATTGGTGTGGGAAATATGTTTGAATTAGGGATTTTGTTTTAGTTGCTTTCCAGAATATGAATAGGAACTAACATACTGGGAAAAGTTGATTTCCATGCAAGAGATATCTGTGTCTATCAGATTTTTGGGTTTTTAGTTTTAGGGTTGAAAATAGTAACTGGAATAAGGAACAATAGCTTTATGTTTTGGATGTTGAAAGCCTCTCTCGCGGCTCCCTTGGCTTAACCTTTACCTCTTGTCCATGTTTTCTTTTCTCTATTTCTTTCGCATTTGTCTATTGGTATCAAAGCAAATTATCGTACCATAAGTTTGTGGATTTAACTCACGATGAATATAAGGCAAAAAGAAATCATTCATTTTCCTTGTGGTGCTTGAGGATGTAAATGGCTAGATGAAACTAACCAATATTATTGGGTTCTTTGGTTGGAACATTATATGATGCGTCCAAGACTCAAGAGAAATCAAAGTGTAACATCACGAATGCTTTTAAGTTTGATTTTGGGGAGTATTTAGATCATCCCTTTTACACCTATGTAAGGCGGAAAAAAACCTCCTCAATGGAGGCAGATGATAAATTGTTATTTTGGAGAGGTGTTGCAATGAACTAGTTTTGGTTGAGTTCTAGGTGTGTGAGAATGATGCAACATGGAGAGTGATATGTCTAGAATGCTACTGTAGTCGTTGTTAGTTTAGGCAGCGATTGAAAAATCGTCGATCTGGATTGGGAATCTAGAATTTTTGTAAGGTTTTTATGCAGGTTTCTATTAGGGCTGGAAAATGAAAATTCATCTTGGTGTCATTGATAGTTTGTAATAAATATTGAGAATTCGTTGATCCTTATCTGGAATCATTGATCAAGATAGGAAATTGTCCATGGCCATGTCAATTGCTGGTCATAATTGGTTATTAGGCCTTAGAAAAATGAAAGAGAAAAGTGTCATTTTATCATAGTCAACAAAGGAGCCCCAGGAATGATGTTGTTTTTATTACTCATTTTGCTTTATTGGCTATTAGCTATGTTTAAAAAAGCAGATCGGTGACCTAGATCGGCCATCTTAAAAACCAATTCGGGTCAGCGGGTTGGTGGTCTGGATTGGTGGCTTGGCTAGATCGGCAAGATCCGATCTTAAATTTTTTCAAAAAATACTAAAAATTTGGGGTAGTGCACTATGAATTTTAATTGTCTTGCAAAAATACGTGAATATTTAGATGTCGTCTCTATTTTGAATTTCTATTGACCATTGTATTCACTTTTACATCTTCGATATGAACAAACGTTCTCAAAAATAAAATATGTCAAATAGCATATTTTATACAACAATAAAAATTTTAAATATATTTGTAAGTTATAAAAGCGATTGGGATTGACAATATAAAAGGGATTGACAATTTAAATATAATTTGTAACAATATCTCTTTCGCTAGAGATTTCATGGGGTATTCGTGTTAGGATTGGATATTTGTATTTGGATAAGAGAGTGGGTTCTTGATTGAAGGAGAAGGGCTTTGTTTTAATCAAGCAAGAGAGTTTGAAAGGAGTTGGTGTTTAATCCCGCAATGAGGATATGGCAAAGACAAGGGGGCCCAAAACGCTTTAAAGGGAGTCACGCCTTAGAAAATTGCATGCATGGCTTATGGCACCCTATGCGCTAGTGGTGGTGTGACCAAAGAAGTCAATAAAAAGATAAAAAATTAAAAATTAAAAATAAATAAATAATTTTGTATAGAAATTGAGTGATATGGTCCGGTTCACTGACAAAACTGTCCGGTTCCTGGCGGAACCAGCTGCTTTAGATATATGGTGGGTAGTGGATTGTTCCTGCCGATTCTCGATACGTAATTTTTGATTTCGATCTGGATTAGCTTTATTTAATACCGTAGGCAACAATATAATACTTCATCTTCTCACAACCTTATGTTAAAATTTACAACTTTATGTATCTATTACGCCGACTTGTCTTTTGTACATTCATTTGTTTAATTACCTATTTATTTTGTTCTTATATGGTAATCGTAATATACATGTACTTTATTTTCGAAGCCCTTGACTTGTATATAGAATCTTTTTCATATTAGCTCTTGTATTGCACTTTACGAATATTCCTTTGAAGATATTTTGAAGTCTTTTACAGTTTTGAGTAACTATAGTTGATGCAGCTTCTAAGTGTGCTAAAAGTCTACATATTTCAATTCCTAAAAGAGGTCCCATGATTAGTAGGTTTTGTTCAAGAGGAGTTATGTTACTTCGTCAGTATTTTAAAAAGCGCTAAGCGGCGCCTAGGCGGCTACCTAGGTGGGCATTCAGAACCTGTACGGCCCAGTTGAAGAAAAAACAACTGATAAGTGATGATTGATAATTATTAATCCATAAGAATTTTGATAATCCATAAGGCCATAATCCATAAGAATTTTGATAATCCATGGGATCAAAATCCGAGTTAAAAAAAGAAGATAGAAGTCGGGAAGAGAATTTTAATAAATTATAAGACCATAACCCATATTTTCATACAATGCTAAAACAGTAAAACCATTTAAGCATACACTGATAGTCTGATATGCTGTAGACTGTGCACACAAAAGTTAGATAATAGAATTAGAAACTAGAAAGTAGAAACTAAAAATAAGAAAACAATATACAAAAACTTAGAAAATATACAGTCTAGGACACAATAGTCAACACAATCAACACCAAGAGTTTTCACTCTTCACTCATCATCATCATCATCAGAAGGAATAGGGTAAGCCTCATTATATGCAGCAGAATTAAGGCCATCATCATAAAAGTCGTCTCCCTCTTCAATATAATGCTCGCCCTCCTCCGTTTCTTCTGAATCTGCCTCTTCTTCCTCTTCTTCTTCTACCTTCCTCTTACTCGTATGTGTAGATGAGGCCATAGGAGTCTTGGCTATTCTACGCTTTTCCATCGTTTTGTGCCTCCCTAAACTCAAATATTATATAATTTCCTCCCTAGTAGCCTCAAGAACATTTTTACGTGGGGCGACATCCCTCTTAATATTGACAAGCTGTTTTTAAACTGGTAAATGCCCCCATTAATATCCTTTCCACAATAATTACATTTAATACGATTTTTGTCATTCGAATTCGGGTGATAACCATACTTCCAACCTGGATCACCACTTCTAGAAGAACATGGAGAAGATATTTCCACATAACCAGACTCATTTTCATCATTTTCTGTATCTTAAACTCAGAAGTTGTCTAATCTCATCCCGAATAGCTTCAGGAATCTTTTTGCAAGAAGCAACATTCCCTTTAATACCAGCAAGATGTTTCTTGAATCGGTTAATATTCCCATTGGTATCTTTTTCACAAAAATTACACCTTATACAATTTCTATCGTTTAGCTTTGGGTTATAACCATACTTCCACCCCGGGTCACTTCTTTTAGAAGTAGCATAAATAAACCTATTCAAATGACAAGGATTTTGTTCCTGTTTTTGTTTTACAGAACTCATATATTGCTTAATTTCCTCTTTGATAGCTTCTAGAACATTTTTACAGGGGGCAACATCCCCCTTAATACATCCAAGATGTTTCTTAAACCGGTTTATGACCCCTTTCGTATCTTTTTCACAAAAATTGCATCTAATGTAATTTTTGTCATTTGGATTCGGGTTATATCCATATTTCCAACCCGGATTTCTACTTCGACTAGATCCTGAAGAAGACATGTCAAAATAAAACAAGCAATCTAAAAAATAAAAATTTGCACTTACTTTGATTGCTCGAACTCCAAACTCCTACCTATGAGATGTTTTCTGGTGCCATTATAATAAAAAACGCTCTCTAATAAGATTATAAAACTCCAAACCAAATCAAATATACCTAGGTGATGTTTGGATCCATTTTTGATAACTTTGAGAAACACTTCGATCCAATGAAAGTCACAAAATTTAGTTTTTTTGAGGTTTTTTTCTCTCTAAAATGGGTTCTTGTGCGTTTAAGTTTCAACTGAATCTAAAACCCATCCTTAAAACCTTTTATGTTTCAAAAAAAATATTACAGCAAGAAAAAAGAATTCCATTGCTCGGCGGGGCGCTGGTCAAAGTGGAGAAGTGCAACCAGAGTTTTATGTGATCGCTGCATGACAATGAAGGTGAAGGGCAAGGTCTATAGGACATCTGTGATGCCAACTTTGCTATAGGGGGTGGAATGTTGGGTGGTCAAGAAGCAACATACCCATAAGATGAGTGTAGCTAAGATGAAGATGATGAGATGATGAGTGGCAAGACAAGATGGGATAGAATTCAAAATTAATATATTCAGAAGAACTTAGATGTGGCACCAATGGGGGATAAGATGAGAGAAAGTAGACTTAGATGGGTTGGTCATGAGCAACTCATACCCAGTACAACATCTGTTAAGAGGTGCAAGTTAGTTCAAGTGGAAGGCTAAAAAATGGTAAGGGGTAGGCCCAAAAGGACATGGTTGGAAATAGTGAGAAAAAGACATGGGAACTTATGGCGCCATTAAGGGTATAGCCTTTGATAGAGCAGAATGGTGGACTAGGATTTGTGTAGCCGACCCTAAATAGTTTGGGAAAAGGTTTTGATGATGATGAGGAGGAGGAGGAGGACTTTCTTATGTTAACATTCTAAAAAAAAAGGATGATCAGGACTCTCATGTATTTTTTAGTTAGGGTTAAGGTTTGATTGGGGTTAATATCATAGTTGTTGCAAACGGGATCAACAAATTGTGGTTGTCCAAAAGCTCCTTATGATTTGGTTGTCTGCACATTATCAATCCAAGAAATTTGATCACTTTGTACTAGGATTGTGATCCCAAACTAGTCAGGATCGAGTGATTAAATTTCAGGACTGAGATCCATTGGTTAAGAATCATAGTTCCCCACTGCAATTAAATAAGGTTCCTTGCCACTAGAGAGTAGCTGGAAAATGATCCCAACATATGCTAGAGTGAATGACAAATTTTATGGGAGCGGGCTCCATAGAGTTGAAAAATGAGGCCTTTGAGGACTTCAACTCTGGCTCAATAGCATAGTTCTAACATTGTTTAAATTAATATTTTCTAAACTTAACTTTTATTAAAGAAATTAGAAACTTTCAATCATTCTATAGTCTATTATATTGTTATATTATAAAAATCAATTCATTTAATGTATATCTACACAAGGCTTTTGATACTTGATACCGATTTGATTGAAGCTCGATCCCTCATTAATGAATCATCAATACGAACTGTAGGATTAGAACCAGGATCCTTTATTGGTGGAATCTGGTTGTAGTAGACATATGGTTCCTTTGTTCAGAGTAATGGAATCCCAGATGTAATAAAATTTGGATCTCATGACTCTCAGGATTGAGAACGTTGACACGTAGGAACTAGATCCCATTGAAATATGGATCTCAATCGCATGAGGAATGGAACTCCATCCCTTGAAGAAGGGATTGATATCCAAAATTCTAAAAATGAGATCCGTACAAGATCTCTTTTTTGGGATCTTAGGACCGAGCCTCCGGAACAAGTTGCCAATCAAAGTAGGTGATCCCAGTAACTATTGCTAATATAAATACTTTGTTATAAGGGTTGTTGCATGGTTTTTAGATGCTTCTTTTGTAAAACTGTCATTAATGAGTTTTGTCAAAATGGATCTTATGTTCCTTGGCAAGGATGAATTTGATTCATTCTGCTTCCAAAGAATCTTGCTCGGGCTTAGATGTCAACTTCGGGTGATCAAAGATCAATTATAAGATCATTGAGATCTATAAAAATTCTCTTTTGACTACTGTTTATTCAAATGTCATGAGTTCCAGATTATGCCAAGAAGTATGATGAATTTAATTGTGATTTTTAGGTTTTTAATTAGTTTGAAGTCCTCTTTAACCCCATTTAAGTTGTTTTGGTTTTAGGGAAGAGTTTCCTTGTGTTAGTTGGGGTCTTGGTTTCCTTATTTTTTGGGTCCCTAAGCTAATTAGGTTTCTTTGTATTGAGTTTCCTTTTTGTGATTGGAGTCTTAGTCGAGCTCAGGTTCCTTGTAGTCCAAGTAAGACGAGACTAAGAGTCAAAAGGATCGTAAATGCACATGTAAAGGACCAGCTGCCAGATCATGCTTGAGTAATAGAAGTTGCTTTTTTGAAAGCTTTTTGATGGTGTTTATTTTGTCTTTGTGATGTTGATTTCACAACCCTTTTTGTGGTGCAAATTGTTCGTACTTGTTAAGGTGATGATTCCACGAAAGCCTAATTTTTGGTGGTGCTGAATCCATTCACGTTGTGCTCTTTCATTGCGACACTACCTTATCTTTTTGTCTGTTGCCATTTACCCCTTCATCTATACCCATCATCCTTCTTGAGCGCTTCTAAGACCAGTCTTACCATCTCTTATTCACATACCTAATTCACAATCATCACACCAAAACCCTGCCATGCTTTTCTCTTCAAAAACTCAAACATCCCGATCCAAACCTCAATCAGCAAATCCAAACCCGTTCTTCATCTACAATCTCCAAAGTAGTTCCTACATGACAAGCCTCAATAACCTAAACCTACTCTCCTCCAACCCATCATCTTCCGTTTTGTTCGTGCTCCTACATCTTACTTGGAGAGTGCAGGGCCTTCTTTGGTTTATCTCGCATATTTGTTATTCTCCTGTGTAAGGTTGTGCTTTCAAGGTGCATTTTTAGTGCATCACATTCATTTATAATGGAAACTTCTTTTTACTTCAAATGATATTAACATGGTTATGGTGCCAAAAATGGACGCTAGAGTTGTAGATGTTCTTATGCTTATTCAAACTCACCAGACCATGGCAGTAGGGTTAGCTATACTGTTTCTGACATTGATATAATTCCCAAACAAGTTCTTTCTTCATATTCTGAGTTGAAATTTTAATTTGAAGTTGGAAAGAATTTCCATGAGTTCATTTTCCAGTTATAATTGATGGAGGTAACCTTCATTGTGTTTTATTCTACACACTACCGTTGACAAATTTAGGAACCTTTTCCATGAAGAAATATATATGGAATCCAACTGATTGAAATATTTTCCAAGCCCGTCATCCATTGAAACTGACTGCACTTTTGGGGCTAAATGATTGTTAGGGGGAACATGTTTTACTATACTACTTTATACCATACAAGTAAGGTGCACCTCTAAATTTTGATGAAAAATGATTTGGGTGTCGGAAACTCTGCGATGGCTTAAAAATCCATGTTATGGAATTTAAATTTCCAAAAATGGTGCAGATCGAGCAGATTTATAAACACTTGAAAATCTTGAAAGTAGATGGTGCAGATAACTTGTGACAAGATGCATTATTTTTAGGACTTGATATTTATTTTCTTCTTTATATCCATGCATCTAGAGGTCGAGTGATCAATTGTTCCAGACTTGGGAACACTCTTTTTTATGGATTTTTAGGTGCACCTTACTTCTATAGTATAAGGTGTGAACCTTATATAATTTTTTTCCTTTACATTATATACATTCTTCTGATGCAGATTTTGTATACCTATTTGGTTTTATTTGATGCTATTCCTCTCCTGTTATTATGAATTTACCTCATACTATACTTTGTTGATACAGGCATTTATGGACAATAATGATGTCCAGTCTGGAATATATTATTCCATAATGATTCCATAATGCCATTTTCTATCATGTGGAAATCTCTAGCTATATTGGAACGATCTTTAGAGGATGCTCATACCCTGCATGATTTAAACAAGTGTAAAACTGAAACAGCAATGCTGAGCTCCCTTCCTGGTTTTATCCCAGCAGATCTATCCTTTGTCTCAGACCACGGAAAGGACCAACATGTTGATCTTATCTATAATTTGAGGACTGGGAAGAAGCATGCCCTTTCGAAATGTGATTCTGATTCTCTCTCTGGAGCGCCCCCAAAATGTAATTCCAATGCTCTCTCGGGCTTTCCTTCTACATCATGCTCTCTCTCATCTGTATCCAGCTTCTCCACAAGTCCTAAACCCAGTATGAGTAGTCACGTCTACAAGCGAAGGAAGCTTCCAAAGAATTTTCCTACAGATTTATCAGAACAATCATCAAAGTGTTCCTCCATGGAGAGCATATATGATAGTGATTTATGTTCTGAAATGCTTACTTTGGATGTAAAGAAGGATGGTATTCCAGAGCCTAATATCAGAGGTAGTCTTTTTGGTGTCAAAGCTATTGATCAGCCTCTACCAGTATTTAGCAATGATCTGTCATATGGTACGTGGAAACTTGATGAAAAGTTCATTTCACAATCTAAAATTGATATTGGTGGAGAGAGGAGACATGATGAGGGATTAATGGTTTCATCGGCTAGAAGACTGGATCAAGACTTATGCATCAATGGAAATTCTCGTTACTCAATTTTGGATAGCGATTTGGCTCCCACAGACCATGAAGCAGCTGTGGCAGGAGATTGCGTCTCTAAACTCAGAGGTCCTAGCAATATAGGGGGATATCGTACAACTAATGAAGTGGTGATTTCTACCTTGGAGATCTATGGCCTGTTGGGAGGGTTAAGGCTTGATGAAGAATGTGCTAGTACTGAAGTCTATGGATATTTGATGCAATGCAAAATATGTGGGGGTGCAGAAAATTCACTTAAAATGTTGATATGTGACATGTGTGAAGAAGCCTGTCATGTGTCTTGTTGTAATCACAGAGCCAAAAAGATACCAGTTGATGATTGGTATTGTCAAGATTGTCTGAGAAAGAAGAGCAAGCCAATGGTTAAAGTAAGCACCATGAATTCTGACAAGGATTTGAAAGAAAACCACGAAATTTGGAGAAAAGACAGCAAATCCGATGTTTTCTCATCCATGTTGCAAGATACCGAACCGTATGACACGCAGGTTCGAATTGGGAGTGCTTTTCAAGCAGATGTTCCTGATTGGTCTGGTCCAAGTTTAGAGTATGTTTGCATGCCCCCTTTGCTTTATGTTGAGCAAATTGTATGGTGGTTGCTTAATAAATTAACTATTGACATCATTATAAATTGGCCATATTAGGTAAGATGCTCAATATCAGTTAGAAGAGATAAAGCTATTTACACTAAGAGGGAAGAATATTAGTAGCAGAAGTGTGCTTTTGTAAATTTTATAAAGCAGTACCCTCATTGTCTAGGGTACATTATTGGTACATACAGATTTGGCATACAAATTTGGTCGTAAAACGAAAAAAAAATTGTGGCATAGTGGTCTGAACTTTGTGGGCCATTGTTAATGGTGTAACCCTTTGTAAACCACTACTAGGTAAAATAGATAAGAGAATAGTGATCTGTTTATTAAATTTCTCATATTTATGTTATTTTTATGCTTATGAGTGTTCTCCATCTATTGTAGATGGTGTGCTTGCTTACTTTTGGAATTTCCTTTTGCATTTCAGTGACTCAGATTACACAGGAGTACCACTGGACATCAAATATGATAGAAATGACTTTCTTAATGTAAGATCCTTCCCCTGATGTATGCAAAATTTTTCTCAAGTATATGCATAATTTTTTCTTCTTATGTATATACTAGTACAAACCTCCTGTAGAAACTATTCTTTTAGTTAACAAATTGAATGTGGTAGTGGGTTATTGGGTTTTACAGACATGGGATCCTTGCCAGTCTTTTGCTCTGATCCGTATTGGGAATTGGATTCAATGCCGTGAAGTTCTATATGAGGATCTAGGGCAATCCCGAGATAAGCAAAATTTGAAGGGTGTTGTTTGTGGAAAGTGGCGTAGGTAAGTCATTTGGTAATTTTGAAGTATTTTTGAGTGTCGATCAAATTTTTTTTTGTAGCTTTTTTAGCTAGGTCATTTGTTTTCTTGGGGTTCTTGGTAATTTAGTTTAGAATCTTATTGTCCTCCTTGGGGTTATTAAAGAATGTGTATACGTATTGTTGTAGGCCTATTTGGAAGACAATTGATTTTATCAAGAGCATACTATCTTTTCTAGAATTAATATATTTTGCGTAATTTTAGCTTGTTAGCCATTTGGTAATACTCTATGGTTTGTATCATCATCATTATCTAAGTCTTACCCTATTATTTGGGGTTGGTTACATAAATCATGTTCTGGCATTTCGCTCTATCAAGGACCATCCCTCAAGACCATAAGTCATCATATTTTCTTTTTATTACTTCCATCCATGTCCTTTGGGGCTTGTCCCTTGCCCTTTTAGAGTGCCTTCCACTTGAACCAAATCATCCCTTTTAACTGTTGTTGTTCTACGTCGATGTTGCACATGGCTAGACCACTTAAGTCTACTTTCCCTGATTTTATCTCATATTAGAGCTACCCCTAAGTTCCTGCTAATGTATTAATTCTGAATTTTGTCCTTCCTTCTCTTACCACTCATCCATCTCAACATCCTCATCTCAGCTACATTCAATTTATGGATATGTTGTTTATTGACTTCCTACCATTCGTCCTATAAAGCATGGTTGGTCTTATAGTCGTCTTCGTTTTCATTGGTATGCAAAGATCACAAAATACTTTAGAAGTACATCTCCCCTTCATCCATCCATCTCTAAATCTATGAGCAACATGTGCCTCAGTCTCTCATTTCTCATTGATTATTGACCTAAGATATTGAAAATAATCTTTTTTAGGTACTTCTTAGCCATCATTCTTAATTAACTCATAATTTCTACTTTTATTATTACTAAACTTGCATGTCATATATTATGTCTTGATTAGGCTAATTTTAAATTCTTTATATTCTAAAGCATCCCTCCAAAGTTCCGACTTTGCATTTACATCGTTTTTATTCATTAATCAAAATTGTCATCTGCAAACAACATACCACATGCCTTCATCCTATAAATGCCTGTTTAACTTATCCATAACCAAAGCGAAGAGAAATGTGCTCAATACTGACCCCTGATGTAGGCTTACTGTCACTAAGAACTCACTTGTGCCTCACTCATTGTCCTCACATTAGTTAGCGCTCTCTCGTATATATCCTTAATCACATCAATATTTCATATTGCGACTCGTCTCTTTTCTAACACCCACCAAATTATCTCTCTAGGTAGCCCATCATATGCTTTATCTAAATTAATAAAGACCATGTGAAGGTCTTGTCTCTCTCCTTAAACTTCTCAATCAATTTCCTTAATAGGAAAATAGCGTCAATGGATGGCCTTCTTTACATAAATTCGAACTGATTTTGTGATACATTCGTTTCATGTCTTAATCATTGCTCACTGTTCCCCACAGTTTTATAGTACAACTCATTATATTACCCTTGGATAGTTTTTACAACTTTGTGTCTCCTTTGTTCTTGTAAATAGGTACCACAACACTTTTTCTCCATTCATCTGGATTTTTTTTTTTTTTTTTTTCAAAAGCTTGGTCACCAAGAATAACCAATCTCTCCCATGAATTTCCAAACTCTATAGGTATACTATTTGGTCATAAAGATTTTCCTCTTTTAATCTTTCTCAAAGCTTCTTTCACTTTAGATATCCTAATCCTACGAAAGTATCTATGACAATTGACCTCATGTATGTCAATGGTGCCTCTATGATCCTCACTATCCTCACTCTTAATGCATTTACAGTTCCTCTCTCTCTTTTTTACGAGTTCGAAGACATCTTTGAACATTCTCTTGTAGCCTTGTCCCCAATTTATTGTATGAATCATCGTCTGCCTTAAGCTTAGCCGTATTTACTATTTTCTTGGCATTTCTATATTAATCTAAATTCTGATCATTTATATTACCTACCAAGTTTCCTTGTATGAAAGCCTTTTTCCTCTTGATTCTCCTAAAACTTCTGCTATTTTCTTGCAATTAACCATCTCATTCGGCCTAACTTTAACTTCATCGTCATTTCATTTTCCTTCTTTCATCAATTTATTCCTAAATTAGTCTATTTGCTCTCTTTTTAATTTCCACCACTTTGTTCTTGGACACCTATTAATGTCACTCCTCTTCCAACTCTTAATGCAAACATCCATGAGCTGTTGCGTGGTCAGACCTAATGTCCTAAAGTCTATGGTCTGTTTGGTTTAGTTGTATGGTACCTTAACCTGAGATCCTGTACATTGAAAATCATATGGTCTCAATTTTCCATACTCCTCTGTCCAAACCCTACTCTTTCTTTTCTTTTTTTTTCTTGTTTTCTTTTTTTTCTCATTTTCATTTTCCTTCGTCCAAACAACCTTTCTTCTTCTTCTCTCCCTTGGAAGCCCAAGCTAATTTAGGGAAAAAATAGCTTGGTCTTAGCTGGGCCGTTCTATTGTTCCCCAACTGCTAAATTGCAACACTATGGTGAACTTATCTTTATTTATGCCATTCTGTGGAGCTCCTTTGAAATTTTCTTACTACCATGTACCAAATGACCAATGAGGTGAGCATATTGGCTCATTCCTCTGTGACTTTCTCTCTTTGTCCCCTCTTTGAAGAACCTGATTCCCCCATGTTATTATCACCTCCAAATTGTGAGTAATCAACCAAGGTCATGGACCCCACAATTTAATTAGAAAAACATAAATTTTTAAGGCGTGGATTATCAGGAGTAAGTAAAAGTGCATATGAATGGAAGCTGGAGTTTGTGGGCAACATTGTGAAGTAAAGGTTTTGAGGGTTTCGGCTTATTTTCAGGTGCCATTGAAGCAGATGATCCACCATCCAGGTTCTACAAGGTCTCTTATGAGGATGGAGACTTTGAAGAGTTCATGTTTGGTGAATCACTTCAGCTCTGTAAACAGAGCAAGAAGAATGGCCGAGTGATGAACAGCTTCAATGACTGAAAAGGAAGTTGCAGAAGAATCTAGGTTTTGATTAGACGAAGATAGGGTCATCTGCCAATCTATTCCTTCTGACGAACTCTAAACCCCTTTCCTTTCATTCCTTTCTCTGTTAAGAATCTTCGAGAGAGAGAGAGAGAGAGAGAGAGAGAGAGAGAGAGAGAGAGAGAGAGAGAGAGACCTTCATAAAAGATTAACTTATATGATGTAAAATGAAAACAACTTTAGAAAGGATAAAGTTGCATGGAATCAAACCAATATGTTCATCATGAATAATTTTACAAGGACTCTACCAAACAACAACTTTTTATGATGATTATTTTTATCTAAACAGTAAAAAATAACAGGTGCATCCAAACAGGCATATAGTAATTAAGCCTTGCAAAATACCTAGTTAGTAATGTCAAGAGTGATTTGTTAAGTTACTTGACTGCGATGATCAACACAAGGACTCTCTTATATTTTGTATGCAAAAAATTTACAGAACTTGTCTCATTTAAAGTTTCAACTTTGATTTCAGGGCTCGTCTTTCCGATGTTCAAACTGATGATTGGGATTGCTCATGTTCAGTTCTTTGGGACCCATTACATGCTGATTGTGCTGTGCCTCAGGTGATTTGACCATTTACCATCATGCTATACCTATGATGACAGTTTTTGTGTCTCGAGTCTCGACACACCAAAGACATGAATCTTGTGTTTGATACTTCAGGAATGTAGACACTTCTTCTAGCCTTCCATCTTGAAATATCACTAGAGAAGTACTTAATGTCATTTAACATTCCACGTCCCCTGTTTTTGAATGGTGTACGAACATAATGTCAGATTGGCGTTTTTGACACTTGCATCCATCTTGGATAGTAAAACCCAGATCTAATATAGGTTATACATCATTTTGCACATATAAAAGATAGTTTTTGAAAATTGAAGTGTAGTATAATTCAAGTGATTATGGAAAACCATAGACCTTTTGTTAGGTTCATCGATCAACATTGGGACCCACCAAAAGAGGACAGGACCCCCCAACATTAGGTTCTCTCCATCATTATCCATATCGTTGGATGGGGATTACCCTATGGACTGGCGTTTTATATCATCATTACGTTATGGGACACTTGTATTTTTGTCTTACTCTTACTATGTTTATGTTAATAGTGTATGCTTTTATTTTTTAGGAGCTTCCAACAGACGAGATCCTTGAGCATCTGAAATATGTTAAATCGGTATGTATGACTTGTTTTTATAGAATTCTAAATTTTCATTGATCGAGATTGTGTACAGGTATAGGACTTTAAAAATGTAGTCTATACATCTTTAACTCATGTTTATATTGATATGAATGCAGTAAAGCTCAATTGAATTGCTGCTAGCCTAAGCCTCAAATTTTTTCACTTGTAATGAAAATTCCTCTTTTAGTCATTGAGTCAGCCAAGTTTTGGACTCTGCTGGCATACTACACTAGCAATTACTGTTTGAGCAAATGTTTCCTCGAAGTTGGGTGGCAATGGCTGGCCCTGCCCTGAAAAACTAGGGCCTGGACCACGAAATTATTTCGTCTTTCCTTCTCTCTTTTCCTTGTTTCTGGTCATTGAAGCATTTTTTGTTTTGTTCGAGCCATGTTAGCCACAAGATTGCCAGCATGTGTGGACTCCACAACATGCGCCTCGGCTTAGGGAATGGGGGTATATTGCTCATTGCTTCATTTGAGCGTGGTATGACCCAGCTTAACATAAATAGTTTCAATGCAAAGGTCCATATATTGGCTATACGACAATGAAAGAATAGGTGATTCACTGTTTCTGACTCTTGTTACCACATCAACCAAATGTTTGGGATGATCATTCCTGACCTTGCCAGATGATGAGCTGTCAGAATCTTAAGTGCTTTAACGAGCCATGCAAAAGTTTAGTCTTAGCCTCTTTGGTGGGGCAACAATGAGTCGAACGTTGAAAAAGCTAAGCTGATGTTTGGCTCTAATTCATAATTCTATCAGGTCTGGGTATCAGCTTGGCTTCTTTCCTAACTGTATGAGACAGCTGCTCTACTTCTGCTAGAAGATCATCTTCTAGTGAAACACTTAATATTAGCATCTTTCAATGCTCTTCATGTCTAAGCCTGGCATCTATCCAAAACCTTGTCTCCCATTTCCTGCTTGCTACTTGTATCATTATGTTCTGAATAAATATTCTTGACATCTGTTTATTCATTCCACGTTCAGAAAGCTTGCTTCTGTTTTCCAGTGCCTTGACTAACCACTTTGCTACTTCCTTGCATTGACTAATCACTTTGCTACTTCCTCCACCTACTTCTTAGCATTATCTGGTCCCATACCATACCTTTGTAAAAGTGTTTCCTTCTGTTGTTTTGGCTTGGTTGTCCTTCTCTAGATTTTGTTAGACTAGGTAGAATTTTTATTCCCAAGGATCTCAGTGTTACATCCATCTTCCTTTGGGGGAATATGACGTTATTCAGTTTTGCTTGAGTGCTTTTAACAGTGGACAAATTGTCCTCTGGACTTGCACCTGATAAGGGTCTGACTTCTTCCTGAGCCTTAGATATGTTCAGGCGTGCAAAAGATCCAGTTGGCCACATCATCTTCTCTGGACCCTCCATCTCTTGTCCAGTCTGGGGTATCAGCAGTAAGAAACCATCCGAGTGCAGGTTTTGATCTGTCCATTATGTTTTGGCACATGGTTTCATCGGCTCTAGTCCTTGGTAACTTCTTGACTTGGCTCTTCTTTGTCTGTTGGATCTGCCTTGGCTTTTCAATACCCACACATTTGCCCTTGCCACTTTTCAAATGGTTGAAACATGGTTTCACGCCTTAGAAATTTTATGACTATCTATATTGCTTTTTCTAGTCTTTATTGATCTAAAGAAAGCTTTTGATTAAAGTATCTCGAGATTTGGTTTGGTGGGTGTTGCAAAAGAAATGAGTATTCAGACACTACATCGAATTGGTGGGTGATATGTACGATGAGGTAACTAATGTACAAACAACTAGTAGACAGACGAGTGAGTTTTTAGTGATAATAGGTATACATCAGGAATGCTCTAGAATATAAAGGTTTTAAAATTAGCCGGATTAAGACAGAGTATATAGAATGTAAGTTTAGTAATAATAGGAGTAGAGACGAAGTAACTAAGATTGACGGCCAGAAATACCAAAAAGAACGCATTTTTGATATCTTAGGTCGATAATCCAGGAAAATGGAGAGATCGGGGAAGATGTTGCGCATAGAATTAGAGTGGGGCAGGCGAAGTGGAGATGTGTAACCGGAATTTTATGTGATCGCCGCATCCCAATGAAGCTAAAGGGTAAAGTTCTATAGGGCAGTTGTGAAAACAGCTTTGCTCTATGAGGCAGAATGTTGGACGATCAAACAACAATTTACCCGTAGAATGTTTGTAGGGGAGATGTTGTGTTGAGATGGATAGTGGTAAGACAAGAAGGGATAGAATACCAAATAAATACATTTGGACAATTTAGGTGTGGCACCAACAGGCGATAAGATGAGAGAGAGTAAACCCAATACAACACTTGTTAGGAGGTGCGGGTTAGTTCAAGTGGAAGGCTCAAAAAGAGAAAAGGGTAGGCCCAAAATGAATGGTTGGAAGTGGTGAGAAAGGATATGGTGACTTATGGCCTCATTGAGGATATAATCCTTAATAGAGCATCATGACTGAATGACGGACAAGGATTCGTGCAGTTTTGACAATGATGATGATATTGCCACATACTTTCTTTTAGATCCTATTTCATGTTCAATTTGTATTGAATTTGAGCCTCCATATCTCTATGTGGTCTTAACCATGCTTTTCACAGCTTCTGTAATGTTTGGGCTTTCGATGTAGGGGATGTTTTTACCAGCATGCCATCCATTCCTCATCCTCTGCTGCTTTGGTTTTACCTTCTCTCCAATTTGGTGACTGAAATGCCATGTAGGTGTTTATCTTCGCCCACGGGAGTAGTTTTGAGATCTGTTCCTTCTTGTTTTGTCTTCTTCCAGGTCATTTGTTGGTACTTCTTTACATTCTTTTTATGCTCGTTTTCTTCTTGTCCTCTTGTAGTTGGAGCGTTTTGTCCCATTTTACCAGTGTCCGCAGTTTTTAACCTCATAGTTTTTTAGTTGTTTTGTGTTATACTTGTTTAGTGTTGATGAGCGAAGGCCATGGTTGCAGCTTCTGAGGCTTTAGTGTTAGAAGTGCACCTCCATGAGAGAGAGAGAGAGAGACTATTAGTTTCATGACAATTTGTTACAAAAAATAAAGTCGTGTCAAATAACTACTAGTTTCTGCGTGAGAGAGAGAGAGAGAGGGAGATGGCCTTCCATGCTTCCGCTTTCTAACAATATGTCATTACAAATAAATATTACTTAAAAACTATTAGTTCCTGCATAAAGTTTTATAATTTCCTTGCTTTCCTTTCATATTTATGCAGCTGAACCTTAGGATGGCTTCTAGAAAACAGAAACTCAAGCAGTGAGGATCAATGGACGTATAAAATTTTAAAGAGAGGTGAAAGGGGGTATAGCGTTTTACTGGCTAGTCAAGAATTCTTGTTGACATGAAAGGTGAAAGAAAAGTGCATCTTTGAGGTGGGTGATGAAGATGGTCTGCCATGATGCATGCATATAACCTAGTTTTTGTATCTATTTTTTGGGAGGAAGGATTTTGCAGGGAAACACCAACAAAGAGATGAGCTTTTGTACGTGCGAAGATTGCATCCTTTAATTTTGTGTTCATCTCAATTGCAATTGATTGTATCACAAGGGGAAGAAAATGAATTTTGGGATATTGCTTCGGCAGTCCTAGGCCTAACCATGACATAGAAGTTGATGCGGCTTAGTTCACATGAGCAACCTCTTTTTTGTCGTTGAATTACTTTGGAGTCTGGGCCCAAAGGATGTGCTTGTACTAACATGTATTTGTATTTTTTTTTTTTTTGTAAAATCATTCATCAGAGAAAAATCTTAGTTTGATATGTATTGGTTGATATAGAGGATAATTACAATAAAAATATTTTGTACATGATGTCTGAATTTTTACTTTTGGTTTGTTTTCCTGTGTGTGTGTGTGAGATAGAGCTGTACCCTTTATTCCTAAGAATCTGTGTAACACCAGTTTATGATCTTTGAATACAAGCACTTGATCTAGTAATTTTATCGTTGGAAATTTATCGAAATACCTATAAGAGACGAACTATTCAATGCTTTCTTAAATGTAATTATTCCAACTTATGGTCATGTATTTTTTGATGGGTCATGTATATTTTGATGTGTGTTTTGAAATCAAATAAAAAGATATGGGTAGAATGTTAAATAATTCATCTCTCATTTGGATGATAAAAGTTCCTTTTCTTCTTCAATATTTACCTATGTGGCTTCACCCCACAGTGTGCAAATAAAGGCTAGTTGCACAGATTGAAATTATGCATTAGAGCTTTTTCTCAAAGAGAGAAAAAAAAAGGAAAGAGTATACTAACATGAAGGTTTAAAAAGAATTTGTGGGGAGAAAATAATAGTTTGATGCATTAGAGTTTGGATATCAACCCATCCAGATTGAACTTTATGTGAAATGTG
Organism: Amborella trichopoda; assembly: GCF_054954075.1. Classification (NCBI taxonomy): domain Eukaryota; kingdom Viridiplantae; phylum Streptophyta; class Magnoliopsida; order Amborellales; family Amborellaceae; genus Amborella; species Amborella trichopoda. The sequence continues at coordinate 58,431,622 of NC_142336.1, read as the reverse complement.
AAAAGGTGGCTATGCTTTCATTCTTACGAAAGATCCTCATAGGATAATACAAATCTTGTGTGCCTTGCACAACTACTACCAGATTGTATGGCTTGCAGTGAGCGAAAAATGTCATGGTTCTGCATTACTAATGTCATGGTTCTTTTCATAAATTCGCATCTAGAAAGTCCACTGGGAAACGTAGTTCCAACGCCGGAGACCTTTACAACAGCCTGAAAATCTATTTCCACTTTTGTTTATGAACTTTAAATCTAAAAAATTGGCACAATTCTGGTGGATCCATGAACATTTGAAAACTAACGATCTGAAAAATAATGTTTTACAAAATGAACTACTAGGAGGGCTTGGAATCCCCGGGCATTACCATCCATCTGAAAAATAATGTGTTACAAAATGTACTATTAGGAGGGCTTGGAATCCCCGGGCACTACCATCCAAGTTGAGATGATCAATTCGACGGTAAAGCTGTGACCTTGTGCTTAACTTTTCCAATTAGTTTGGTTTTATTTATTTTTTTTTTTTCTTTTTTTTTTTTTTTTTTTGTTATAACTGTTTTCATTTTTGTTGCATAGAATGTCGGTTTTCTCAAAGTTTGTACATCACTGTTTTCTTTTTAGTGTGGAAAACATTTGCCTCCTCCTATGTCCAAGTGGCCATGGAAGAATCACTTCGTTGCTTGCTTAATATCATATTATCAACAGAGATGGCCCAACTATCTTAAATTGAATAAATTCTAAATCAACATTCAAGGTTTTTTCTGCCTTTATTGCCCAACAACTTTATGTACGTCTTTTGGTACCCATGAACTATTAAAAAAAAAAAAAAAAAACTGTTGGAGTCAAACAGAGACGACCAAAAATCTTAAATTGCATGAATTCTTTTAAAAAAAAAAAAAAAATCTAACTATTTCCATTGATGTGCTAAAATTCAAATCTTGTTACTTCGTAACAATGATTTAAAAATCGCTGAGTCAAACCGGACTCGCCCGGTTCGACTCGGGAATCGGCACAAGCCTTGCCGGTTTCAGCACAAAATCGGGAACCGCCCACGGTTTCAGAGCAAAACCACCGGTTCCCTCTCGATTCTAGCGGTTCCCTCCAGGTTATAACCGGTTGCCTCCCGGTTCTAGCTTTTACACGTGTGTACGCGTCACGCGCCACACACACCACTCACGCACGTGTGTTCGTGTCACACGAGTCGTACACACTCCCACACGTGCCACACGCACAGTGCACATACACAAACACACGCACGTGTGAGGTTGCCCCAATGTTTTCAAGTGCATGTTTTAATTCATATTATATAGGTATTATATACCAAAGTTGAATACCCATATTTCGATGTAGGATAATTCCTAAACATCATTAAATGAAAAGGAAATGTAAATATATTCTATTAATCAGCAAATTATAACCACATGTGGTGAGCTGCCGTGGTGGTTATGTCTTTTGCTTTTTCACTTCACCTCCCAGAGTCGAATCCCCCCTTGGGCGTTGCATTTGTATTTTTGTGTTGTATAGTTTTATATTTTTGTGTTATATAGTAGTTTTTGTTGTGTATATTGTAATAATATTTTTTTAAATAATATAAAAGGCATAAAAAAATAAAAAATAAAAAAGTTATTTTTTTGTATAGCAGTTAATTTTTGTTGTATATAGTAGTATAATTATTTTTGTAAATAATATGAAAGGCATAAAAAAATATAAAAAAAAAAGTTTATTCTATTTGAAATCTCCATCTTTCCACTAACAATCTCTTTCACTAAATTTATTATAGAAACCTAAAAAATATATTTTTGAAAAATTGAAATGTTATTTTCAAAATGTGTACGCATTTTATTATTTTTTACATTGATAACCAAATATTTTATTTTATTTATTAATTTTTACATTATAAATCATGTAATGTACTATTTTTCTTACAGTCGTCAATACTACATTTTAAATTAGATAATATTATAAAATATTTTTAAGTTTTTATTATTTATCTAATAAAATAATTATAAAATGTAAACTAATAATTATAATTTCAGTATATAATATTATAATTAGTTAGGTTGTAATAATTTTAGATTATAATTAATTAGGTTGTAATAATTTGGGTTTTTTTAGCAGATTAGGGTTTTTTGCCAAAACGAGATTTTAATAGCCATTCTTTCATTGATTTAGTCTATTCTTTATTATAGTTCATATATAATTATATATTTTATCCATGATAATGCTATGATTTTTTTTTTTATGTGATGCAAATTTAATACTTAAGTTTATACAGGGAAAGAGCATCTCAATATTCACAAATTGATGAAAAAACTGAAAGTTAATAATGTAGTACCCGCATTTCTTATTGGATTCCTAAAAAACAACATTTATAATGAATTTTAATAATTTTTTTGGATTTTTTTGAAGCTTTAATCTGACCGATGCAGCCGATTCCCGATCCGGATAGTTGATTCACCGATCCGGATCAATTTTTGAGGTGCCCGATCCGGATGACCGATCCGCTTTTTAAATCTTTGCTTCATCATATGTACTACAACGTACAATCGCGTTAGAGATATGCTTTCCATTCATGTGTTTTTCACTTTCCAGTTCATTATTTTTAGAGGGTGGTTTCTATAAGGTTGCTACTTTAAACAATCTAATTAAGGCACACTTTCATGAAATTTTGGTGAAACAAATTCTTAGGATTATCTTAAAATCGATTTTCATATCTACTTATAAAATTTTAAATTCCAAAAATAGTTAATATCAAGTAGATCTATAAACATATGGAAATCTTGAAAATGGATGGTTTAGATAATGTATTGCAAGATGCACTACTTCTAAGATTCAAAATCTTTTGTTTTTTTCATATTCATACATCTCGATGTCGAGATGATCAATTAGGGGTTTTTTCAACATTAAAACAATATTTTCCGATGGATTTTTGAGGTGCATATGTGATTCAATTCTACATTTTAAGGTTGCAACCTTGTATAAACTTTTTCCTTATTTTTATTCACATATTGTTATTTCATAATATGTACTACAACGTACAATCCCTTGTGAGATATGCTTTCTATTCACATGTATTTTTCACTTTCCAGTTCAGTATTTTTATTGCCTTTTACGCCGTTGCTTTTTTGTTTTGTTGTCCTATTAGAATAAGTTCGACAAATACCGGCAACTGACCAAAATACACATTCAAATAACAAGAACAAACATTATCAAATTTGCTTCAGAGGGCTCTTTGTTTTGACTGGGAAGAAGTGCATTTCAGTTCTCCAGGCAATTTGAGGTAAGTCTTCGAGAATACATTAAAATAAATAAAAATAAAATTTCTGAAAACTCTGCATCATTGGGCTTCATAAATGTGTTCTTAAAAATTCTAATATGATGGTGGTATTTCTCCAAAAGTTTGAATATTGCGGAGTATTATAAAAACTTTTGAATACAGTTGGGATATTTTGAAAATAGAATTTGAAAAAATAGTGACAGAGTGATTAGCTTCTCCTTGGTTTAGGGGCTGAAGCCGAAGAATTCATTCAAAGCGGAATTCATTAGCGAAGTGAATATTTAAGAACAGTTTTCGCTTTGTTTCTCACTCAAAAATAATTTTCTTTGGCGTGTCATGCAAGTGTATTGAGGGAGTTGGGATTCAAACCAAAGAGCATTGTGCTATGACTTTCCATGCAAGAAAGAGATGCAAAGAATGACTTTTCTAAAAGAAATCACAACTTCTCCCTTACCTCTGCAACTGGTACATACATGACAAATGGTTCAATTGAGGTGGGTCTGTTCCGTTTATCAATATTATCATCTCCACCATTTGAACAGTTACTTTTGGCCAATTTCAAGCTCCTTCTGAGTCTCTCAATCTTCATTTCTAAACCAAACAATCTCTCCAACTCAGCTAAATATAGCTCTCCTGTATCACCCATTTCCTTCTTTCCTTCATCAGCATCACAATGGGTAGTTCCCCTCCTTTTCTTTTTTGAACTAGATTTGTCTTTTGAGCCTTGAGTCCTCATTTTGCTCCTGGGCAAGCGACCAGAAATTTTAAGCCACATGTGCACCTGAAATTAAAGAAAATGAAACTACAATGATTCAGCAAGGGTTTAATAGTAATTAAGATAAAGAAAAGTTCAAATGTACCTCACAAATAAAGGAAGGCCCAACACAGTCGAGTATTGTACAAGGACTGACCTGGTCATAAGAGATGTCTAATTGCTTTGATAATTTTAATTTGGAAGCAATTGTAGGAAGCTGATTCTCTGTAAAAGCTGCCTGTAGTTTCTGCATCATACAATATGCCATAGTCATGATCCTTAATCTTTGAAGAATAAACTGGAAGGGAAAGTAATGAAGAGGGAACAATGATGTGTGTGTGTGGGTGTGTGTGTGAGAGGAAAGTAATGAAGAGGGAACAATGATGTGTGTGTGTGGGTGTGTGTAAGAGAGAGAGAGAGAGAGAGAGAGAGAGTATTGACTTAAATAGGATTCCCGACTCTCCCCAACATACATATCATTCATCTAAATGAAGGTGTTGTTGTTGGTTATATCTTATATGTAGTTGGTTTTAGTGTCAAAAACTATCAAATATTTCAGTGCTCAACAAGAAGAGTGCAGAAAAAATGATACTAAGAGCAGAAATTGGAAGTGTATTTCAAGGGGAATTCTGAAGGGTGCAGTTTGTATAGACCCTAGGCTCTAAACGATCAAATTAGAGCCTACCTTCAAATCGTGTCAAGAAATATGGTTTTAATACTTGAAATCTTAGTGATAGCCTTAAAATATATTTTCATCTTTATTTATGAAGTTTAAAGCTTAAAAAATAGTGCAGATTGACAGATCTATGAAAACTTGAAAATCTTGAAAATTGACGGTCCAAAAATGTGTTACAAAATACACTACTTCTTACACTTAAAATCTATTTTTTCTCATGTCCATGAATCTTGATGTCAATATGATCAATTTGATGATATTGGTGTATCAAAATAACCTCTTCTAGTGAAAATTTTTAGGTAGGGTCAAATTTGATTGTTTAGAACCTCGGCTCTATATAGACTATTCCCAATTCTGAAAGCATACATAAAACTATATATAAATAGGGTGTGGTTTCTATAAGGTTGCAACCTCAAACAATCCAATCAAGGCGCACCTTCAAATTTGATCATAACATATAATTTTGGTGCAAAATATTCTTAGGATTATCTCAAAATCTATTTTTATATCTAATTATAAAATTTTAAACTTCAAAAATGGTTAAAATCAAGTAGATCTAAAAACATATGACAATTTTGAAAAGGACGGTCTAGATAATGTGATGTAAGATGCCCTATTTCTGAGACTCAAAATCCAATTTTCTTTCATAATCATACATCTCAATGTCGAGATGCTCAATTAGAGGGTTTTTCAACATTAAAACAACCTTTTTAGATGGATTTTGGAAGTGCATCCATAGTTCTACATTTTAAGGTTGCAACCTTATATAAACTTTTTCCATATATATATATATATATATATATATATATATATATATATAAAATTTATTTGTGTTCATGTCATCGATAAGAGCATTAGTGCATATGAGTGTCTATTCTTCTATGTAGGGTTCTAAAAATAATAACTACAAAATTTGTCTAACGATAAAAAATTCCCTCTTTGATCTATCGATTTTAAGTTGAATTATACCTTGATTATGTCGGCAGGCAGTGCGCTCGGTACCCTTCTATGGCTCTTCTTTGAGGACATGGGTGATGATTTTGGGTTCTCTCTCGTGTGACCACTCTGTAGGGTTTTGGCCACATGAGCTCTTGTCAACTTGCTTTTTGTTCGAAACCCAATATTTGATGCTACATTCACTTTTTCCCTGTTGGGCCCATTTGTGGTATCTGCCTGCAATGAATGAAACGAACACATCTAAAGGTATTGGCAAAAGGGATATTTTCGGATTATGCAAAGTTCATTGGAGGAGGGAAAGGGAAAAGGTCAAGTGATTTCTTATGTAGGGTCCTCCGGTTCTATTTTCACCTAAGGGTGAAGAGGAGGGATATTGTGGCAAAACCTGAGTGGTAATATGGTGGCTGGTAGGTTAAAAAACATGGCTGCAACTGAAAGTGAAGCCTTAAAAGATTTTTATCCCTCATTTGTATGTCCTCACTTGAACTTGCAATTTACACATTTCTATTTTATATGAATTCATGGTTAAAGTTATTATTGCAATCAAAACAGAATGGGGACAGATATTTGGCATACCATGGACAGAGGAATAAGATTTAACACCTCAATATCAACATAAATAGAATTTATAATATCTCGATTTTAATTGTAATGGGTGTCCATATGCATCACCTTTCTGATTTTGAGAGCAGCATATCTAGCATTCTTGAACCACTTGCTGACCTGCAAAGACCCAAATAGGCATGCCAGTGATGCAATGCGGGGTGAGTTGAAAGTGAAAAAGAAGAAGACACTGCAAAGCCAAGAAGAGGGAACATAGTAGAAGGAAAAGTTAGATATCTCAAGGGCTTATTCCATATGTGTAGGTATGCTTAATCTCCACTACTTTGTTTTGGGTAAAATCTCAGTTTTGGGATTAGGTTTAGCATTGATGCGTGTGCATGCACATATGTATCAACCATTATCCTTTGAATTGGTTAGGGTGCTTCTTGTGTCCTTGATTGTAAATGTAATCCCCTAAATCTACAAATGAAAGGATCCATACATACCTTTTCAATTGAAAGGCCCAGCTGCTTAGAAATATTCTCCTTGAAAGCCCTTGAGGGAAGCTCATTTTCAGCAAAAACCTTGCGAAGCTTCTGTTCAGAATGACAGAAATACTAGATTTATAGCATGTTCCCAATAAAAACATGCTAAACGGCAAAAAAAATATGAAACCAGTCTAAAAATGCAATGATAGAGCTAAAACACAGAACAATAAGGTGACTTCAAGAAGCTTCAATGCAAAAAAAGAAAAAGGACTTCAAGATGGTCTCAACACTTGCTCAGAATAGACTTCATTCACTTAGGTCACTCAAGAATAGGCTTCATTTCAAAGGGACTCGGAAGAAAATAAGCAATAATAATTTTGCAAACTTGAGAACTAAATTTTGGAAGGAAAATTTGCTGAAAACTGAAGAAGAAAAAATGTCAGCACCCAGCATAGATATTCTAAATTTGAGTTTCAAGCGGCCATTGTAAACAGCAAGTATGCAGCAAAAACTGGGAGTGCAAATCTGAATAAACCAAAAATATTGCAAACAGATTTACACAAATGAACCTGTTTCACTGAGATTTACAGGCATTCTAAATTTAAATCCTATCTAGGACTTTGGAGAGAGCGACCAAGCAGTCATGGTGGAGAAAGAGAACAATATCAGTACAGAAGTGTGAAGTAACACTGTTATCCCATACTTCTTTTTTCTCTGTCCAAATAAACATTTCATGAATGCAGACTAAGATAAATTACATGCCAAGTTCCAAACATTAACTTATATTCAAGGCTTTATTTGCTTTAGTTTTTTACTTTGATAAAAAAAGGGAAATTAAGTTGGATTGGGGATTATTTTTGTCCTTTTATTGCTTTGGTATTTTATTTTATAAAGAAACTATGGAAGCAAATAGATGAAATCAAGGAAAGAGATCTTTACCTCAACCGCATGAAGTGGTAACCTGAAAATGGGTTTCTTGTTGCATGAAGTTGAAGGTGAATTCCCTTCTACAAGTTTGGACTCTCCCATATCGAAACAGTTGTCATCTCTGGTAGATACAGCACCATCAGTGCCCACATTAGCTTCTTTCCTTCTCCTCTTCCTTCTACCAGGTCCCCAATCTTCATCCTCAGCTTCACTAAGCTGGTCATTTTTGGAAGCTTCCTTGCCAAACATCTCCTACAAAATGTAAATAAGGGACATAACAACCACATTTTTTGTACCAGAATGATGAACTAGACAGGTACCAAGGAGACTGAAGAAGGATACAATTTAGAAGGCTAACTAGATTTACGATAAGCGATCAATCACATGATTTGATGTCGGCATTTATTCCAATAGAATGATAGCATGATAGATGACTTCCATAAGATGGGGAGCCTTTGGGAATTTTCCTTTGAATAATAAAATGGCTATTAATGGAAAGTTGAGTGAAACATACCAATTTGGAAGGCATATGCAGTTTGCCCAAATTCGGATTCAGAGAAAGAGAGAGAGAGAGAGAGAGAGAGAGAGAGAGAGAGAGGAAATTAGGAACTTATACTGTGCTGCAAAAATGTTACAAACATACTACGACCCCACAAAAAAGAAAAACAGGTTTGAGTGAGTGACTATGGGCCAATAATGTCTAGAAAGGCAGATGACAACAATTGCTATTGGCCCAATTGTCACATGAAGATCCAGCATCTCTTTTGACATCTCCCACAAGACCTACAAGTTCTATATGTTCATATAATTTGTAAAGAATACATGATTATTTGTCTGAAGTAACATATGTTCTCCAAACACACTCGTAACACATTACTGTGTTCCGATCATTATAGAGCTAAATCAACACACTACACCAGTGTACATCTGGTGCCTAAACTTCAATTATCCAAGTCTGCATGACAATAGTTACAAAATGTGGAGAGTGCTCCTCTATCCCATTGCAATCTTTATCTGATAGTTTGGTATATGAACATGTACACAATCTTTAAACAAGTATGAATTTCTACTTACCTATATATATATATATATATATATATATATATATATAAAATAGGTGATAAGATGAGGGAAAGTACACTTAAGTGGGCTAACCATGTGCAGCATCGACCAAGAAGAGCATCGATTAGGAGGAGGGGGGATTTGGTTCAAGTGGAAGCCTCTAGAAGGGCAAGGGGAAGGCCCAAAGGACATAGGTGGAAGTACTGAGAAAAGATATGATAATTTATGGTTCGACTAAGGATATGGACCTTGATGGACCTTGGGATAACTCGGATAATGATGATGATATATATAATGTGTAAATATAAATATATTATATTATTATATTATGGGAAAAGTTTATATAGAGCTGAGGCTCTAAACAATCAAATTTGAGCCTACCTCAAAAAATAAACGAGGTTGTTTGGATGCCCAAATATCTTCAAATTTATCATCAAGATGCATGGACATGAGAAAAAAATGAATTTCAAGTTTTGGAAATAGTGTATTTTGTAAGGTATATTTAGACCGTCAATTTTCAAGATTTTCAATTTTTCATAGATAGGTCAATCAACACTATTTTTGAAGTTTTGAACTTTATAAATAAATATAAAAATATATTTTAAGGCTATCACAAATATTTCTAGTAGTAAAACCACATTTCTCAATACTATTTGAAGGTAGGCTCTAATTTGATTGTTTAGAGCCTAGGCTCTATACAAACCGCACCCTTATATTATATATGTGTATATATATATGTATTTGTATGTATGTATGTATGTATTTATGTTTGTGTGTGTCTGTGCATGGAGGCACAAATGCATGCTTCATGCATATGTACAGATGTGTATGTATCTTTTATTCAACTATGTACTGTACATACATTTTCACATTTTCTCTATTTTTATAGCTATATATCTACATATGTGTAGATAAATTTGTCTGTGTATGTATTTGTGTAGAGGTATATAACTATGAAATGCATGAATGCATAGGTATTTCTGAATGTAAATACCTGTATATACCTTCTCAACCCTTTCACATAAATGTTCTGCATTATGAAAAATTTGTAGCACATTACAAATGCTTTTAGCACGTAAGTATTCAAAGGAACACTGAGCAACTCACATCATAAAGCTTCTTATAGTCTACATCCCTTCTGTGTCTCCTTTGAGAAAGTGTGAAATCTCGACCATCACCATCCTCAGAATCTAGTGTTATAGGACAATCACTTGTTCCGAGGTTAGTGGTTCCCACTCTTTTAAGGGACTCGGCCATGAAACCATCTTCATGAGATCTGCTACTATGGGAACAAGCATCATCAGATGACCAAAACATGCCATTAGAACTACTAGAATCATCAGAGACATTGGCATCAATGCTTCTTCCCCCACTGCTTTCTCCATTTTGATCAGGATCATAATCATCATCTTCCGAATCATCGGAGGGCCACTCTTCTTCAGGATCAAGCACAGATTTATTCTCATCATCAGGTGATGTAGCTGCTTCCTTAAAAATGTCCTATTACAGTTTTGGAAAACAAATTGAAATGTCAGATTCTTGATGAATGGAGAACTTATAAAAGAAAAATTGTGAAAGGGCTAAAGTATATTACAGAGAAACTATAGTCTACTCAGGTCGTAACAGAAGTGATGGATGATGATGGACAGAAAGTGGGTCCCATCATTGACATCATGGCCTGTTCTGATAGGATCCCACACTCTCACTACCTCATTTGATCTTTATGACCCCAGTTGACAATGAGCATGTGGTATGCTCTCCCTGAAGATACTACTAGCTGCTAAGAACTTAAATGCCATATCACTATAAAAAAAACACAGTTACGAACCTCCCAACTGTTCTCAATAGAGAACCTGGTACCTAGATGTGCATTTATAGCTCCTAAAATTTCTGTCTTACATTCACAAATTTTGCAAAGCCATCCTTGGTCTCCAGGAGGAACTGAAATAACAGAGAGCGAGCAGATTTGTCAAGCCAGGTATCTTGTCAGGGAAGCATTTAAAAAATATATATATGCGATTTGTGGAGCATCGAAGTACTCCTGGTGTGTGTGTGTGTGTGTGTGTGTGTGTGAAGACTTAAAAAAGGTCTATGATCGAATTTCTACAATGTTCACTCAGGTTAATAACCATCCAAATTCTGTTGGACAGAAATGGTCTTCCAAAAGTGTTTGAATTTTAAATTTTTTTTTCTTTTACGAATCAATTGACTTGAAAGCAAGTGTGCATCTCACATGGGCACAACAACATAAAATATTAAAAAAATAATTCTCAGAAAATATTTTGACCAAAATAACTCTACAACAATCATGGGGGTATTTTGGTCATATGTATTGTTTGTTCATTTTTTAACTTTTTTACGGTGTGCCTCACAAAGGCCATACACTTCCGAATTTCAGGTAAATCCCATTTGTAAAAGTATAAAAATCTAAACAATATGCGACCACCATGGCTATCTTTGGATGGAGATGAGCCTATGAGTGAACACTATAGAAATTTGCTTATAGGTGCTCTTAAGTCTTTCATGTATGTATGTACATAATACATTATATATATATATATATATGGATTGTATACTATGAGACCATTTATCTTTATTACAAGGAGATCACAAAAACTACAAGCTATAAGATATCAAATTGGATGGCTTGGGGTGTCATGAAGTTAGAGAAATTTTTTTTTGAACTTTGAGTCTAGTTAAGGGCATGTCACAACTACCTGATTTAAAATTTGATGAACAATAATGGTTGTGACCTCCTTATATTAAAGTAAATGGTCTTTATATATATATATATATGGGTGTAGTTTGCATATGGACGCCTCCGTAGGTGTAGAGGTAAGGTGCCCTTCAAAATTTAATCATGGTATATATTTTTGATGTAAAATGTTCTTAGGATTATCTCAAAATCTATTTTTATATCTAATTATAAAATTTTAAATTTCAAAAATGGTTAAAATCAAGTAGATATATAAAACTATGAAAATCTTGAAAATGGACAGTGTAGTTAACATGTTGTAAAATGCACTATTTCTGAGACTTAAAATCTTTTTATTTTTCATAGTCATACATCTCGATGTCAAGATGATCAATCAAAGGGTTTTTCAACATTAAAATTACCTTTTCTAATGGATTTTTGAGGGGCATCCGTAGTTCTACATTATAAGGTAGCATCCTTATATAAACTTTTTCCTATATATATACATATATATCTATATATATATAGAACAGGCATATACTATAACATAAGAATCCTACTTTTTGAGGCTTGAAGAATCCGACACCCTATACCCATGTCTGACACTAACACATACCTGTATCCATAGAAGTATCCATAGAAGATAGTGTCCCAAACAACAAAAGAGGCAAAAAAAACATATCATTGATTACCTTTTCAGAGAAAAGTTAAGACAGCAACATCAGATTTTATCTCAACTTTATTTTATTAATTTACTGATCTATATATGCACCCATATACATCTTTCTTCAAACAGGCCCAAAGAGGATGATCTATTGTCACATTCAAGAACTTAGAAACTCTTAAAGATTCTAGACCAATATTTAGTATACAAGTGGGTGCATCCTAAAATTCAGATAAGCTTAGTGAATGCAGTCAAATAATATAATAAGCTTGTCACACGACAAAAAAAGGTAAAAAATGCCATAATTGATCAGGTGGAGTGCACATTCTTAAACTCAATTCAGCTATGCCAGCAGTCAAAGGAAGATAGGAGTTAAGTCAAAGTTCACTTGGGCAAAAATAAGGATGATGTACTCAGGTCCCTTACAAAGTTGTGCGGCTGGTGAGGCTAAAGCAGAGACTTTGCTCATGGGCCTCTGTAATTTGAAACCAGAGTGGAAGAACATAGTAGAGCGACTTGAATGATCTCATGGGCTAAAAAGGAGTCTAACCACCACAGTGACTGCAGCTTTTTTGACGAGATATTTACCATTTTTAGAAAACTCCATTTCAATATGCTTATGGTTTCGATCTCTGAAACAGTCAAAAGTTTCTATATATATATATATATATATATATATATATAGATATACTTTCAATCTTGCTCCAGCACTCATGGATAGATATTAATGAGGTAGGAGATCTTGTGGCAATGAGAGGGAGCCCATGAAACCTCCATTAGTGTCTCATTATTGTTGATCAGTAGGGTCTCATGGAAGTAGACCAATTTTGCCAACATATAATTGTAAAGAAATCAATTCCATTAATAAAATTTTTGCTAACTACCAAAAAAAGAGAAAGAAAAGAAAAAGGTAACAAAGGTACTACAGATGTTACCCTCCAGGAAAACCTCGTAGCACCTATTAGTTCCATATAAGAAATTACAGCAAGGTCCAACTAAAATTCACCAAGTAAAATAAGCTCCTTACTATCTTCAGTGGCCAATGGAGGATCAAGGCACTTCTGGTGAAACCCACAATTGCAAGCCCCATCACATAAAATTATGTCATCATCAGGAAAAGCCTCCCCCAGTTTGCATTTTGCACAGAAAATCTGTCAATGAAACATTATGAAGTATTTACAATCCCATTTTATGGCCATCCTATAGTTCAAGTTTCAACGAATTACTAATAAACAAGAAAAAATATGGAAAACTCATTAATTTTTCTTTGATTGTTGGAAGCCTGTGATATTTTGATGAGCGATTACTATCAAAAAAATGAAGGAAGGCCCATTAGTTCTAAGTTGAACAAATTCGTAACCAATAACATTACACATATGATGGTTAAGAAGTGGTAAGAGTTTAGAATTGTATTTCTGTGAAACGAGAAAGAAACTAAACCATATATGATTCATTAGCCAAAAAGTTGGGAAAACCATTAATTTTAAATTAAACAATTTAAATAGCCAATAAAAATTGCTCATATATTATATCATATATGATATATAAAATGTACTTCAGAATTTAGAACTATGCTTCTCTCAACTGAGAAAGAAACTAAACCATACATACATGTTCATGAAAAACCCTTCCATCAGGATCAATCACAGAGTCCTCAATGCATCCTTCAGCACTCAGCAAGTCAAGCTGCCGAAATGCATCACGTATTCCAAGTTTACACTTTCGAATCTCCTTCTCTGCTCTCTCTAACTCCCTTTCTGGTTTTATTTTTTCCCGGCTGTTAATTAAAAAAACAAAAAGAGAAACTAATTTGGAATAACTCCAAAAGTAATAATATTTTTAATGAACAAATATTCAAATGCCTACATAATTTTGTCTTTAAATAACAATAGAACAAAAAAAAACAATCCAATATCTTAATATTTACTTTATTAAGATATTTTCTCTGGTTGTTTAAAGATTGGAAAAGTTGTATCATTACTTCTAAAAATTGATGATTACCAAAGACTTATCAGTAACTGAAACAAAACAAATTGGTAGACCATAAAAGTAAGGAGCAGCTGTCATCAGTTTTTACATACCTCTGACCTTTCCAACCTTCCCCCGAGTAAGCATCAATAAGGGTTTGCTCGAGCTTAATTTTTACCAAAAGGTACTTCATTCTTCTCTGCAACCGAGAAGCTTCATCAAGTTGAACATTTTGCTTCCTCTTACTCTTCTTAATCTTTTTCCGAGCTCTTACAACAGTAGCTTCTTTCCTCACATCTTGTTTCAGTGAAGATTGTTCCCTATCCAAATTTACACCAGGGTTCTTCCCAATAGTTTGTTTCACTGATTTTGCATTATGGGCAACCTTAGATTTCTTAGAGGGTAGACTCCTGAGAGTAGTAAACTCTGATGCCTTATTCTTTTTGAGAATTGATGGAATGACCTTCACTTGTGACCTTGGTTTCGACTGCCACCTTGGTTTTGACTGCCACTTTTTAGTGAGAGAATTCTTAAATGGGGATTTTTCCTTCTTGGGCTCTATTTTCTTTCTGGATTTCTGCATCTTGTCTTCAAAACAAGATGACCCAATTTGAACTAGGACATTTTGTTATGCACAAACACTGATTTCCCATAACAATATCTATAACAGTGCCTGTACAGTCTATATTGCAAAAATTTCAGAGGAAATCTCAGACAATCCTGAATAGATCAGCTAAAAGAGACAAATCATCAAGACTGCAAAGTGCAAACTGTAACTCGTAAACAAGAAATATTATTGGGGGGCCATAGTGCAACAAGCCAATTCTTTTGTAAATTATGGATAACAGATTGAATTAGAGCAAGACACGCTATTCATAGAAAGACACAGATCAAATTAGAGCAAAAAACAACATTCATAGAAAGTATCAGATTCAATAACCCAATTCTCTGAAGATCTCTATAAAGAAGAAAACAACAATTGCAAATTGGCACAAAAAACCAGAACCATTGCACCAAACATAGGATCAAAGCAACAAATGGAAATGGGCTCATAAAACCAGAATCATTGCACTAAATATGGAATCACAAAACACATTACTTCGTTATAAGAAAAGCTCTATATAAACCCTAGTTCCAGTCTAAAAGTTTCACAGTAAGTACATTACCAGCCTTAAATCAAAACAAGTTACCCAAGCTGAAAATTTTGGGTCAAAATTCAAACTTAAAACAAAAAGCACTAGAATGGCTAACCAATTTCTCATAGAGTGATAGAGAAGAGAAACATGAAACATAAAAAAGAGCATAAATGTAAGAATAGATGAACAACTCTGTTATAACCATGCAATTAAGATCTGCATTGCCGAAAAAAAAGGGGCCTAATTTGGCATACCTTAGAGAGAGAAAAGATACTAATATGTCCATTCAAGATTCAATTTTAAAAGTAAAACAAAAGTTTTTAATACCAAGCCTTTTAAGCTCTCTCTCGCTCTCTCTCTCTCTCTCTCTCTGAATTTCTTGTTTTTCAAATTATGCGTTAATAAGAAGTTGGCACATTCATTTGCCTTCATTAAGCAGAAGATCATTTATATTATGGGCATACGCTGCATGCTTGTGCCCCGCACGTTGTGTGCATGTTTGCCTGCTTGTGAGAGAATCTTAGAGAGAGAGAGATTGCCTGCTGGTGTTATCTTAGAGAGAGAGAGGTGGACCTGGAAAGTGTATTACGGCATGGTCGTGAGACAGTATGATCATTGGAGCCATCACCATCCAATGAATGGATGGAACAGTGATAGCGAGAGAAGAGAGAGACCATATAAAATATACCATGAGCATGGTCGTGAGACTCATCACCATCCAATCAATTTGTTGACCGTAATATGGAGAGACAAGAGAGTAGGGACAGGACAAAGCATACTGAGTGCGACGATTGGACAATATGGCTACTGGAGTGATCGGCATGTAATCAATGGGTTTGATGGTGATAAAGAGAGAAGAAAATGAATACAATAAAACTTGTTTACTTTTGGTACAACGATATCAAAATATTGTTGATCATTAAACAGAAAATTGGGTGGTAGGGGATGTGATTGATTAGGTACAAAGCATAAAATAAAATTTACCAAATGATGTGACACTTTAATCCAATCTAGTTCATATCCAATCGTTAAGAATATTCTAACCTCTTTATACCTAAAGTAAATAGTATGCTAGTATACAATCCCTAAAGAGAATCAATAATATAGCATTGAATTGATGGCATATTTAGTGGGAGTTACTCTCTTGCATTATCACCATCCAACTTATTGTTGGGATGGTGATAACCATTGTGACTATGCTCCTGTGACCATATAGATCATGCTAACCCCATCCTCCATTGTTGATTTGTCTTGAATTAATTCCAGCAGTAGAGGGAAGAGAAGTGCTAGTATAAAACACATTTGAGGAATGGTTCTGTTGTTCTCATCATCAAGAAAAAATTCCATTGCTAAAATTGAAGGAAAACCAAGGTAGAGAAATATCAATAAAATTTTGAAGAAGTTTTTAGAGTGATTTTCAGAAACTGCCTTCATTGGCATATGGGTTAGCTTCCTTAAGAATGTGGCACAAAAGTCACATTCTTAACATTATAAATGTCAAATATCTCACCAACTATGGCCAGCCTCCATGGAATAAGGATTCTTTACTAGCCCATATTTACTATCGACATTATTTAGAGTCACATTGCAGAGATTCATTAATACGCAACCGTTTTACTATAATAAAATTGAGCACATTTAGTATTAGAGTAATGACACTATGAGATTGTCTCACACCCAGTAGAACTTCAAAAGATCACAATTAAATTTTGATACAGATCTTTAGAAAAGTTATCACATAGGTATGGGACTTGAGTGAATGGATTTATTGATAAGTTTTCTAAAGATTTGTATCAAAATTTAATAGTGATCCTTTAGAGTCCTACTTACATGGGTGTGGGAGGGTCTCATAGTATCATTACTCTTAATGCTATGTCCAAACACAACCTAATGTCTCGATACACGTTTATTTGTTCTTGCCCACCTGTCAGATACAACAAAAAAGCCATTCTTTTTGTAGCAAAACAAAAAAAAATTTAACAAGATCGTCTACTTTTGGTACACAAGGATCACAAATCAACGTTGACTGTTGAATATGTAATCAGGTAGCTTCAAATAATGCCATTTTTTTGGGGCGAGTATCGAGTAATGCCGGTTGAATATGCAATCAGATAGTTTCAACTTTCAAGTATTCTGGGAGAGTATCAAGTAATGCCGTTGACTAAGCTCATACTACTTTTGAAAGATAAGGGAAGGGAAGGGAAGGGAAGGGAAATCCCTTGAATCTTTTATAAGGGAAGAGCATTCTTTTAACAAGTTACTTTTTGAGGAACTACTTTTAGATGAGGATTTAGAGGCAAAAGAAAAAGATCAGAGCCTTCTGCTGAGAATAAATTTGGAAATGAATCCATCATAGAAAAAAACAAAATACCAAACTTGTCATGACTTTTACATTTTTTTTTTTTTTTGGTACTTCTGTGGGGAAGGCATTTTTTTAACAAGTTACTTTTTAGGGAACTACTTTTAGATGATGATTTAGAGGCAAAAGAAAAAGATCAAAGACTTCTACTGAGAATAAATTTGGAAATGAATCATCATAGAAAAAAACAAATACCAAACTTGTCACAACCTTTAGATTATTATTATTTTTTTGGTAATTCAATAGGGAAGACATTTTTATAAATAGATTAAAGAGTTAGCTTTTTTACAGATGTGTGTCTGCAAGACTGAAACCGCAACAGGATTGGAAACTAACTAGGTATGGGGGTGGTAGCACCATGACCCAGCCCCTTTCCTACAACCTTCAGATTCACTTGTAAAAACCTCTCATGTATAAATGAGTAGCAATAGAATGCAAGAGCCATTATTGTCCCAAAAACAGTAGGCATCAAATAAATGTGCTTTGATTGAATAGAGATTATGAGAGGTAGGGAGGGCGCAATGTAGATCGTACATGAGCGAGAGAGTAAAACAGATGTACATTGTGCATGCACCTGTAAAAGGAATCATATATTATGAAGAGATCATATATTATGAGACCATTTTTTTTTTGGTACAACGAGATCACAGTCATTTTTATTTTTAACCATTGAATGTAAAATCCAATAAATGAAAATGTATCAGATAAATTTTGTTTTGAACTTTGTGCCTAACCAACATCACATCCTCAACCATCCAATTTCAAATGGTTGATGAAGAATATGACCTCCTTATATCAAAAGCAAATGGCCTCATTGTAAACATTTCCAATGTAAAAATATTAGTTTCCTCAGCTTCACTCCTTGGTAGTAGAGGTTGTAGTGACAAAACTCTCTCTCTCTCTCTCTCTCTCTCTCTCTCTCTCTCTCTCTCTCTCTCTCTCTGAGCCCTTACATTTGGGTTCAAATACCCCATCAAAACAAATTGTATATAGCAACAATGAGTCACTTGTATCTCTACAAAGCCAGAGAAACAGAACGAATAAGTCAAAAGACACGAACGTTTATTTCAACAAGTTTCTCATACGCATGAGAAAATAAGTTCCTCACACCATCCAAGATTCCAGAAAGTGCATACGACCTCAATCCACCACATGCACATCTTGCACCAGCTTACCTGCAAAAGAAATGAATTGTGTAAGCTTCAATTAATTGCATCAAACACACAGCAAATCTCTCTCTCTCTCTCTCTCTCTCGCCATTCAATTAGTTGCATTAGCATGCACTTTCTCTCTTTCATATATTTTATGAAATCACCACCAATGGCACCATGCAGATGCACTAGTGCTGCCAAATGTATAGACAAACAAAAGAAACAAGATAATAGATATTAGCAAATTTAGTACAATGTCTTCTCATCAGTCATCACAGATTTTTCAAGCTAGAAATGAATTCACCAGTTTATGAAAAATTAAAGGTCACGAGTACAAAACTTTCAAAACTATCGATTCCAAGATTGACAAAGGCATTAAAAAGGCTAGGATTCCATCAAGCCAATGTTGGTGAACCCATAATATGATAAAATACCAGCTGAACTGATATATATTACCTTATAGGTGTAAAATTATAAATGCAGGAAGCATGCCCCACCAAAAAGTTCCTCTCCAAGGGAGAAAGAAGAGGACATTTTACTTGGGGATCATCAACTATGCACCACCTTGGGACAAATTGGTGGCATAAGTACTAGTGTTTGTGTTATAAAATAGAGAGCAAACATGGGTCACTCCCACCATTCATACGAGTTACATGTATATTGCAACTAAGGCATTGGTCAAATCATCTGCCACTAATCTTCAGATAAGATGAACTAAGAGCCACTATAGACAAACCTCATAGTAGGAACATCTCGAAAACTCAGACACTTTTACTTGAGAGAAGAGAAAAAGGTTTTTCTTTGTTTTAAGCGCAGGCAGAAAATTGGGATTTACTGCTCTTAAGCAGGAGCAGACCACTTTCTCCTTTTCATGAAACAGGCCACATGGCTTGCTAGTCTGTTATAAAATGATCCTAAATGAAGAGAAAATCTTCCACTATATGCTTTGTGAGTTTCAATGAGAAATACACTTGAACGATACATTGATTTTAATGTTCAAATGTTTACTGATTGCGTTACTACCAGAACCTAAGATACCCAAAGATACTGTAGATGTCATGGCACATTAGATTGCTTCAATACATCAACATGCTACAACATCTCCTCTCTTGGCCAATGAACAATAATCTACCATATAAAGATGAAACACACTGGTACAACCCCACTCATTTAGGCATCTTTCCCAGTCAACAATAGCGTGAGTAGTGATCATTGTGTGCAAATCACTCGAATCCACAAGCCTTCTCTAGTTGTATCTTATGTATCAAGTGTGGTTTCCATGGATGGGTCCTGGATGTAGAAGTCAACTTAACCAATGGAAAAGCTGATGTCTCATCTAGTAATGCTAAATAGATAAGACACTGAAATAGGATATCCAATTTTGGGGGGGTAAAAATGTCATGGGAATACAAGCTGCCACCTCCCATCCCGTTTCCTGTAGTCACCCAAGAAATATTTCAAAGCTACCACTCTGCTACATACTTTATACCATCCACTCTTCATTTATCACAGATTCATTGATAATGTCTCGTTGAATACTTGAAGTGCATTGTTCTAGTGCCCAAACCCCATTTATAGTGGAGATAAGAAAGGATCGTGTCAATCAAATGTAAAGAAATTTATAATCATCCAAATGGTTTTGAAAATGACTTCACCGGCCATTGTGATGCACTTTAGAAAATCCAATTGCACACTATTTACTACGTCCAACCCCATCATAGAGATTTTAAGTACAAACAATGCAACTTGCACATATGCTAAGAAAAGCCTAGGTATTTTTGCCTACTCACCAAAGAAATATTAATCCCCTCCAATTGAGGCATCTCACATACTTTCTATAACTAGAACCAAGGTATCAAAAAACACGAGGCGGCCAGCCTGGCGCCCAGCGCCTAGGCTGGCACCCAGATCCTCGGGCGCCCTGTAGTGGAAAATCATTCATTTTTAGCCTTGTAGTGGAGAATCATAGCATTTTTTAAAATATTTGCTATCCTAATGTACATATATGCATATATTTGTGTCAAATTTTGTAATTTATTTCATTTCGCAACATACGTTTTACTTTGGGGGTTCAAAAATAAACCCCATAACTTTTTTATACAAACTTGGGCGTTAAAATGACACATTTTGCCCTTTTGGGAAAATTTAAAAAGCACTTTCCTCCTGACTTCACTGGGCGCCCACCCAGACCTAAGCGCTGGGCGGGTGCCCAGGTGGCCTAGGAGGGCGCCCAGGTTGGCGCCCGCCCAGGTAAAAACGCCCATTTCAAGCGCCTTTTCATGAGGCGTGCGGTTTTCTGTTAAAAAACGCCTAGGCGAGCGCCCAATGTATGCAACCGTTTTTTTAAACAATGACTAGAACCCATGTTAACCTTCTTGGGTTCACTATTACCAATAGTATTCACAAACAATAAGATGGATGGCATGCATTTGGCATCAACAACACTGAACAATTATCCCCATAGAAAGAGAGAGAGAGAGAGAGAGGCAAGGGCTGACATTCATCCAAAAGACCTTTCTTTACATTGACCCACTGGAACTGGGATTATCTTAAATTGACATGTTACCCGAGAAACTCACATACCCCATCCAGTATAAGTTATAAAATAGAAAACATCTACTTCCCTAATGGAAACACATGTAACGAGAAAAATATCATCCATCTACTACCGAAGACTGGTCTCCCTGCACCTCTTTTGTATCCAAAAAGGTTTGACTTGATATGAGGTTTGGATACACATGTAACATCATCCATTTGACTCGGTATACAATTAAAAAGGTTTGACCTTCCTGGTATTTTTTCCCAATGTAAAGAAAGGCATTTGATATTTTTCCCAATCTAGTAGATCCCAACCAGAATTGATAATTTTTCTTGTTACATGGTAGAGAGGAGCTCATTGTACCATTTTCAAACTTGATCTGGTTGCCTTGTCAATCTCTCCAAATAGCTTGCCTTCTTCATTGATCTTCCTACTTGAGGATTGGAATGATAAATGGAGCATCCATGATCATGGGAAGTGGACCAAGGGGGTAGAGCTCCATCGCCGCAATCCCACTCCGGTGATTCTAGAGTGGGAGCAAGGAGGGATTGTGAATGCCAACAAAAAAGGATTGAGATCTCCGATGAAGGGGGATCGCGAGATCCCTATTGTAAAGGGAATGAGCTCCTCTTCAATAAGGGATTGTGATACCATTGGAGATGGGAGCGCGATCCATGTCTCATGGGATCTCCATCCCAATTTGATAGGATCAATATCCCTGGGGGGTAGGAACCTGTTCCTCTTCTATAGGAGCTTTCCCTTCTACTAGAGGGGGTATGAAGAGAACATAGTTTTATATATAATTCGATTGATAGAGCAAACAGTATGTATTGGCATGGTCATTTGATTTAGGTACATCATGCATCATATGTTGATATGAACAAAGCCAATCTTTTATCTGCATTTTTCAGCGATGCATGAATGTAGACATAGGAAAAATGCAAACAAATACCTACATGTATTGCATTTACAGATTCCATAATCAATTCATGCATATCCTGTGTTGGTGAATAATTCATTTTTGTTTTCAGTATGTAATATGGTTTATTTAGCCCAAGTCTAGATATCTCATCCCACTTAATGACTACAACTGAATATTTCATGTAGGAAATGCCATTGCTGTTACTAGCCCTCTATTCTTTGTATACACAAGCCAAAGACTTTGAGGGCCTGTAGCAATTGCTTATCTTTTCTCGCCAAAAATAATTCAAAATAAAGTTTCCTTATACCGTAGAAGTAAGGCACACCTCCAACTTTTTGCTTGGACATGTAGTTCCAGTGTCAGAAACCTTCTGATGGGTTGAATATCTATTTTCATCCCTAGTTATAAAATTTAAAATCCCAAAATGGTACAAATCAAGTAAATCTATAAACACTTGAAAATCTTGAGATAGAAAGTCCAAATAATTGTTACAAGATGCATTATTTTTAGGACTTCAAATTCTTTTTTCTTCATATCTATACATCTCGAGGTCGAGATGACCAGTAGGAGGGTTTTACAACATCGAAACATACTCTTTTAGAGGATTTTTGAGGTGCACCTTACTTTAATAGTACGAAGTTGACACCATAGATAAACTTTTTCCTTCATGTAAATCTAACTAGATCCAGAAGCAATTGGAAAATAATAAGGCAATTGATTGGTCTATAACCAAATTAATATCTAGGCATTCTTTGTGTTGAAGCTGCACCTAGGCGATTCTTGGTGGGCCATTGCTTGGTGTAGGTATAGGAGCCATGGATGCCCCCCAAGTGTTTTGAAAAGAGATTTGTATAACCTCAAGTATGCACCACATTGTCACCCGCATTTACCTAAATATTCTCCCAATAACTAAACTAAATATTACAAAATCTTACCTGGATCTGCAATTGAAATTGGATTTGACCCTTTCCTTTGTTTGTAAGGCTAACGTACTATGAATGATTCAATCATAGGGATTTCTTGTACATATATGTTTGTTTGTACATAGATTGTATTTATCACAATAACAACACTTGTGGTAAGAGGAAGAAATTATGCTCGGATCTATTTGTGAAACATTAGAGTAAATGAGAAACATACCTAATTTAGTTTAGAAAGGCTGATGGAAAAAAGGAGAATGAATGATTAGGGAATAAACCATGCCTTTCTTTAATTGAGGATAGAGGGACTTGAACCCTCACGAATTATAAAGTCGGTAGATTTTCTTCTTACTACAAATTGCATTGTTGCCGAGACTGACATGTACAAGGGACTCTATCTTTATTCTATTCTCGTCTGATCAATCGTTTCTTCAAATCATCTATCATACTTTAGAGTGAATAATTTGATCGATGAATATCTCTTCCTTCAACTTGGGATCGATTCACAATAATTTTGAAATGTGTAATATAAAGGATCTGGGTCATAATTAATCTTTGAATATTTGTTGTGTCAAGAGTTTTGCATGTACGAATCCCTATCTACACGACGAATCTCTATCTACATGAAACCGATCCTCCTTGACTGCACAAGAATATGTGGAGCTGAGCATGTTTGGAAGTACGCCATGAAGACTTGTGCCACCATGACTGCCCACCACCTGGTATGGCAATTACACCAGCCCACATGCCACTATCAATGGCTGCCTACATGGCTCATTAAGGGGATGCTAAGGATCTGGTCAATGCACTCCATGGATCATTACAACCATGCATGTCAATTCAAGGTCATTACATAGATCTTAATGCCCGCCCAGGCCCACTACACGTGCAGTCACCCTCTCTCACATGGCATGGGGTTGTTCGGCTGTTACACCAGCCCCAAGTCTGTGCAGCTATGCATAATGCATTTTCAATTCAAACTCCACTCTTTGCCATTATGGTCAACACACCATCCCAGCCAAGTGTACGGTCACCAACGACTGGCACATGAAGCATGCCTATGTCACACAAGCTCAGGCTTCTCGTGGTTCGACCAACTAAGTCTCAACTAGTTGATCTCATTGGTCCACCTAGTCCCACCGACTTAGCCTTATGTCTGCACCATCCAACCCAATGCCTTGCACCAAGGACTTTGTCGCTTTCTCAGATATGCAAGCACGTATGTGCACCACGTCGCACCAACCTCACCAAAGCTAGGCTAAATCACCATGTGCTTCCAAGGTAGGCCACTCCAAAGATAGGGAGTTTTACCATGACTCGATCCGAGACTCCCACTCTCGCTCCCAACAACCATGTAAGCATCAACCTTTGTAATCATCTTAGCTTCCTCACACAGTTCCACATGTACCAGTCCCCTCTATCATCTCCCACATGGATTCAAAAAGATAACCATGAAACCATGCCGCCAAGATCCTTGCCTTCTAAACTAGGCATTATCCTATGGACATATCTGAACAGCTTCTTTCCATAAATCTCTTGCAAGGTAAACCAGGATTCTTACTCAAGAGTCAGATTCCAAGAGTCCACAGTCTCCAACATTGATTAGAATATTCATTCCCAATAACTATTGTACTCAAAATTGCTCCAAGTATGTGAAGCTGCATTTTGTAACCTTTATGAGCATTTTGACCCCCCCTTTTTGTGAATAGCATCAGCCGAAGCTGCATTTTGTAACCTTTATGAGTATTTTGACTCCCCCCTCTTTGTGAAAATTCTCAGCCACATAGCCCCAAACCTTATCAAATTATATGTTTCTTCTTTGTCACCCTTAATCTAAAAATTTACATTTTCTTCGCAGGTGATCCGTGATCCAAGTCCCCTAGCTCAACTCACTTCAATGGGTTCAACTCTTTCAGTATCCGGTGCCTAGAAGTCTTTTCTTCCATCTCTTAATGTGTCTCTTGCAAAATACAACTTCTTACAGACTGAAAAAAACATGCTATCACACCAAATGAGGATCAACACTATTTCCAACTAGAATTAGGCATTCCAACAACATCAAAACAATAGTGCATGGCAAAGGATGCCTTTATACCTTCTTGTTACTGAACAATTTGTGATCCAAATATACTTCAGCCATGTGATCAGGCTAGTCATGAAATAAGAGGAGTCAATCAAGCTTGAATTGATTAATCTCCATGGAGGACCATACGATATCATCCCTGTGGGATTAAACAACCCAAACTTAACAACAAACTAACACAATTTTGCTATAATGATTGTTATATCATAATAAAATTTAATTGTATCACAATTATCAAAGGAAATATAACCATATCCAAATCCCATCCACCAGTTCCATTAGCACCACCCTACTCCCCAAGCTCCTCCCAAAAATCATCTCTTTATTTTGCTCCCAAAGGCCATTAAACACTAATTACAAGTTAAAACCCACTTTGGCAAATGCAAAACTTCCATCAAGAGTCGTCTTGACAATCCTTGGAACATTATGAGTGAAAAAAATAAGCTATAACCTCGATTCACAAACCAAATAAGATGCATCAGGAGGAAAAATAAACTATAACCTCAAATCACAAACCAAATAAGATCCCCGCACATGAACCCATAGCACCACAAGGACCAGAAAAGTGTCAACCTCCATCATCAACCACAAAGATCATTTTATGGCACCTTTCAAGATAACTCAAAGCACTATGATTAAGGAGGAAATCGGGCACACATACCATTGTTTTAAAATGCGGCCGCATCGCCGCATATGCGGGTGCATAATACGTTATGCGCCCTAGACGGCATCAGATAGGAGCGCATGTGCACCACATCCCTCTGCATATGCGGCCCCATAGCTTGTGGGTGAAAACAATGCCCACGAGCATGGTATTTTAGCGCATGTGCACCACATCCCACCGCATACCCCATAGCTTGTGGGCGAAAATAATGCCCACGAGCATGGTATTTTGGTCACACCCCCCCCCCCCCCCCCCCCGCCTCCCCAAGTGTGGAGGGAGGGTTTTGCGGGGGTATTAAACCCCCCTCTAAACACAAAAAACAGCCACGACAACCACATTTGTGACTGTTTTGGCTCAAAGATAAAACAATTGGGGGAGATATTTTTTTTTATTGCAATTGTTGATTTGCTTTCGGTGTTGGTTGGGTTGTCCATTGGGATTAGCTTGGGCTTTGTTTGGAAGAAGTTTGAGCATAGATTCATCATATCGAGGGTTTCAAGGGCCGAGTTTGCAATTGCGATTATGGTTTTTGGATGTTTAAGAATTATGATAATATAATGTTTTCTATAGAGCTACTTTCAAGTTTCCAGTTTCTAAGGTCTTGTAACATGGGATTCAGAGTCTCCGAACAGCTGATAATATTGGTTTTAATGAATAAATTAAATACCTAGTATCACATAAATCACCTACATATTTTTTTCGGGCATTACCTTTTTTTTGAGATTTTTTAGAATTTTTTATATTTATTGACCACATCGAGGTGATGCACCCTCATCTAGACCACATCCCACATTTTAGAACACTGATGACATACTCCAAGGTGGGAAGCCATTCTTTCAATCCAATGACAGGTAAGCATTGCATACGTCAAAGTTATAAAAATAGCACATGGCCAGAGCAGGCAACATAGCCATTAGGAAGAAATTAAATTTTTTAAAATGCATGAATAAAGGTAAAATGGATAATTCTATATCACATCTCAGATATGCTAATCCAAGTCTCCTATGTTAAAAAGGAAATTAATTAAATTACAAATAGAACTTCTAGCATAAAATGCCCGCTAGGTAATTACCGTGGTAGAGAGTAGATCAGGGGTCATTTTCCAGAATCTCTCTGAAAGTTAAAACAGGATTATCTCAGAGTACACAAAGTGCAAACCTACTCTACCCTCGATTATTTTTATCAATAACAATAACGTATAATCGTGCATCTAGTCTCAAACATTTTAACCCTAATGTCAAAGTTTTTGTTTCTTGAGATAATTGTCTGAAAGCATTAATGTAGAACAATTATTAACTTCAATAGTTTTTTAATAGATAGGTCCGAAGATTTACTTTGATGCTGGAGAAAAGAAGAACATAAGATGGGATACAAAAGATAACAAAGATTTCCATTCCCCGTCACCATTTAGAACTTCAATCCTATGCATATGAACATGAAATAATCTCCAATCCTACACTCCAATTCAATATAATTTACATGTAAACCAGAACAAAATAAAAAATCAACTAGTCACAATAAATTCAATAAGAAATGGGGATCTAGAAATACCCAATCCAAATAAACCACAACAGACTAAAACATCTCAAATGGCAATAGCCCACTCCAATAGACGTACACAACAAGAAATGGCCTCCAAAATCACACATCAATCCAACATAATCAACAGATAAACCAGGCAAAAATGACAATAATGCAACAAAATGCAAATTACAATAAAATCATAGTAAATAAACTATAACAAACTCAAACAAAGGAAGAAAACGAACCGAAAATTAACACACCCAATCGATCAACGATCATGCTTGCCATGCTGTTGCTGGTGCTCGAGATGGCGACGCTCTTCAGGCAAGGCAACAAGGTAAGAAAATATCATTCCACCA
The DNA here is from genome assembly GCF_054954075.1 of Amborella trichopoda. NCBI lineage: Eukaryota > Viridiplantae > Streptophyta > Magnoliopsida > Amborellales > Amborellaceae > Amborella > Amborella trichopoda. The sequence goes on along the minus strand of NC_142336.1, from coordinate 58,403,958 downwards.
AAGCAGACATGGTAGAGAGGATCGATGGAGCTGGTCATTATATACTTCCTATGGTAATTGTCCATGCCTCTGCTTATGGCCTGTTTCACATAATCAATGGAGAGCATGGGCTTCAAATGGGCAGGAAGCTCCTTCACCTTTAGGCCCTTGATCTCGTTGTAGAATTTCCTCACAGCCATTGAAACCCTAATTTCCCCTCCACTGACACCCAAATCCTGATTTTGCCTCTGAAACCCTAACCCCGATGATTCGCTTGTCAGTGTTGATCAAAGGAACGAGAAAAAAGAATGGCGGGTGGATTTCAGGATTGAAAACAGCATCATATTTGGAGGGCATAACGGCAATATATTATTTTTCTTCCTTATTTTTTGGAAGACATTGGGCGGACAGTAACAGCCTTAGCCCTTCTCTTTGGCCGTCCCACCAGAAAAAAAAAAAAAAAAAAAGCAAAAACAAAAAGAAAGGTCTAATAAAATATTTTTGAGTTTGTATTTTTGTAAAAAACTTAATATCAGAATTGTATCTCTAACATCATTTATATTTGGTACAATTGTAAAACCACGGAATCTTAAAGTGCGTCACAAAGTTTGAGAAAAAAAATTTGAGACTATTATTCTCATAGTTCAAGAATAGAAATTGGAAAATTGTTGCATGCTGGCTAGACCGCATTTCTACATATGCGGTTTAGGGTAAAACATCCATTTTAAAGATGGATGTATTTAGGCATTTCATCTAAAAACAATGAAAACAAAAAATCCAAATGTTTTCTTACTATAATTATTATTTTTAGTTTTTAAATTTTATTTATTTTTTCATATTCATATTATAATTATTTTTTAAAAAATTTTAAATTTATTTATTTATTCATATTCATAATCTACACGTTAGAGATTACATTGTCCTTAAAAATTAAGTCTTAAAATCCATTTCAAAAATAAATTATTAAGAGGCCGGCATTTCTACATATGCAGGCTTGGCTGCCTAAAAACCAGATCTATAGAAATTTGAACTTAAAACTTTAGTGTTCCAACCGTCAACAACTAACCACTCGAGTCCAAACATAATTCTTACCTTTTTGGGACTTAGATTAGTCAAAGGTACACTATTAGCAGATGGATTTTACATAATAATAACTAAGAGTAATTATGATCTCTTTGTACTAACAACAACTAGTATTATTGTATTCAACAATTTTATAGGACAAAAAAGTTTTGAAGTACTTTTTACATTAAAAAAATAAGAGAGAACATGTACTAATCGAATGGAAAAAGTTTATATAAGATTTACATCTTAAATTGTAGAATTAAGGTGCACCTAATCAATCCATTGGAGAAGGCTATTTTGCCGTTGGATACTATCTAATTGATCATCTCGACAACAAGATGTACAGATACGAGAAAAAAAAAAAAAAAAAAAAAACAATAACAAAGAAGAAGAGATTTCAAGTTCTAAAAATAGTTTATCATATAACACATTATCTGGACCATTCATTTTCAAGATTTTCATGTGTCTATAGATATACTTGATTTGAATCAATTTTGGAGTTTTAAACTTTATAATTAGAGATGAAAATATATTCTCCAACCATCCTAAAAAATTTCGAGACCAAAATTGCATCTTATGATAAAGTTTAGAGGTGTGCCTTACTTTGATTGTTTAAAGTTGCAACTTTATGCAAACCGAATGTTGTTGGATCAAGGCCCTAAAAATATTTATTTAACTCAAATTTTGTAGATGCTTCATCATACGGTTGTATGACCAACTTAGAAAGAATTATTGAGTTCCGAATATGCAAGATCCAGTTGCCCATCAAATGAATGACCTACACTGATCGAGTTCAAAACCAATTTCATAAAATTTCTTATTATCTCCTTGATCTTTTTCATTAGGGCTATGAGGATGCGTACGCTGAACTTGGGCAAACAAATGGTCATGAAGCCCCAAAATTTTGGGGGATCATTGTAGTTGATAGCCTCAGGGCAGATTAATAAGGGTGGCAACAGACCCAGACCCGGACCCAACCCAAGACCCAAGGAGTAAACCCGATCTGTGTCCAGGAATGGGTTTAAAATTTGGACTTGACAGGTCAAGTCCGTGTCCAAATCTTAGAGCTAGACACTATTTGAGTCCAAATCCAGTAAATATTTTACGGGTCTGGGTCCTATATCATTTTATCTGTCCAAGTTTGGACCCGGAATTGGACCCAATCATCCTTGTTGCCACCCCTAGGATTATAAAATACTTACCCTTTAGCTTTTGTAAATAAGAAAATATATTCCCATTATGCCCCTTAAGGATGGTGTAGAAGGGATTTGTAAAAATTTGTTTGGTGTCAATATACTTCAGCCAATCGATAGTATAATGTGATACATGGGCCAAAGCAACAAATTTTTAATAGGGTTATCGCCGTCCATTCGGTTTTGAGAGCTGGAATATGAAATAGTAACATATATGGTAGGTCCACTCTCAAACTATCACCTTTGAAAGACTCGTGGACATGCTATTTTATAAGTTACATTCTCGTCACTAAAGGCTATGGGCATGCTATTTTACCTACCAAAAAGTATACAATGAGATATTTGGTACAAGATGGTCACAATTAATTTTAAGCATTGGATGTGAAAGTAGGTGGCTGCATTTATTTCATTGACCAAGCTCAAAGTTCAAAACGAATTTTTTTGAAATTTGGGAGACACCCAAGCTATCAATTTTCACATTTAATGGTTATAAATAATTGCGACATCTTTATACTAAAGGTAAATAGTCTCATTCTATACAATCCCTTGCTATTCCTAGGGTGGCTAGCAGGCTAGGTTGGTTGGGGCCTTAGAGGGCTAGCCTATCCCAGATTGGACTAAATGAGACCTAGCCTTTCTCAAATTGAACTAAATGAGACCTAGCCTAAACCCAACCTTCCTCTTGGGCTAGTTGTCTCAGAACATCTGTTCATGGGTCCAAGCCAAGCTGGGCCATAAAATTGGGACCTGAACGGCTCAACTTGCCTGTTGTCAACGTAGGAAGAAGGAGCATAGGAAATATTTTCTCGTCAATGTAGGAAGAAGGAGCATAGAAAATATTCTTCTTAACACCACCAAAACCACACACATGCTAATTGCTTAGTGGTCAGTGTGGTGGTATCCCAACTTGATGCAAAGGGTCCCATTCTTAACAGTTAACACATCAACAATTAAAAAAGTGTCATGTAGACACTAGTTCCCAAGCACCACTAGTACGAATACAAGTCAAACCTCGAGCCATAAACCCTCACCTAGCCCAGCCTATCCAATTCATACAAATTCACCTAGCCCAGCCTATCCAATTCATACAAATTGACATCTGTTAAATTGGAACGATACAAAAAAGATTAGCATGGCCCCTATGAAAGTCAGACAATCACACAACAATAAATGATCCAGACTCTTTATTTAGCAAAAAAGAAATTAGCAAAGTTGTGGCTACCCCACCTCAAACTGTATGAACCAAGCTTAAACCTTAAAATCTTGGAAAGTTTTTCAAAACTAAAGGTGAGGAATGACCCTATATAGACTGTGACCAAGGTTCACATTGTTAGTATTTTTTGTTTGAAAAATACTTATATGTATTTCAAAACAACAACTGTAGTTTTATTGTTTTTTCCTAAATTGTCTTTGTAGAGAGATAAAGATGTAGGTTTGAGCCCCACATTGAATATGAGAGAGTTTATTGAGATGTATTTAAGAGCACACATTCCCATGCAATATATGCTAAGAACAAAAGAGAGAGAATGTGCATATGCAAAGCACAAAAACATGCTATGTGCACATGCGTGTGCGAGGGTGTGGGCGCAAGGGCGCTTGATGGTGCACTTTGCACGCTCGCATCAACGCATGAGGCGCCCCTTGCCCGACCACATGTGTGAGTCGGGCTCATGGCTCGTTCTCTTTTTATGAGCCTAGCTCGTGTAGGATAGCCAACGGTCGTCTAGCACTTGATGCAAGTGGGTCACCCAACGGTCATATAGCTGTCAATGAAATAGACAGTCATCAAGTGAGTTAAGGAGGGGCTGCATGTAACTTGTAGTTGTTGGTGGTACATATGTAGCTTTACATAAAGGGGTCCTTTTGCCATACGATATATAACTTTTACAGTAGCCATCAAGTGAGTTAAAGGGCTGCATGCAACTTGTAGCTATTGGTGATACATGTGTGGCTCTATATAAAGGGGTTTTTTTGTCATATGATATATAACTTTTACAGCCTTAGCATCTCTCTCAATAAACTTTTCTCTGCAATCTAATAAGCGAAACAGTGGGCTAACTCTCTCTCTCTCTCAACTCATTTTTCTCTCATTTCTCTCTATTATAACATGACTTTGGTGTCTGTTGTATGTGTTCCAAGCTCGGGTGCAAAGAGCTTAGGAACATTGTAAAAGACTTCTATGTTTTCATGTATCCCAAGGACGGATTGCCCTTCTTATACACGTCAAATACAATATCGAAAGGGGGGCAAATACCATCTTGAGATAGTGCTCCTACATGTCCGAAAACAATAAGAGTTCGAAATCTAATTTTTCAAAAATCGTACCATTGTTTGCTTCCACTTCACCCAAATTTTTTCCAATAATTCAAGATGGTATTTATGGGTGAAAGAAAGGAAACTGTCATGACTTATTTGAAGGTCATGAATCACAATTTTACTCGACTCAAACATTTCAATAGGCTAAATTTCAAGAGATAGCAACAAAATATTATCTTTTTGCTTGCCACTGTCAAAGTACCTTACATAGTCACCAAGTCAATGCCTGCACCACCACCACCATCGGATGACTCCATCGACGAGCAAACTCAATCATACAAGAGATGGATGGAGGATGACTGTATATGCAAGAGTAATATTCTAAATGTCACAACCCCGCTCCTTGACCCCTACTGAGGGGCGACAGAGCGCAAGATCGCAACCAAAAGTCACGAATGTCATTCAGGTGGGAGTGGCTCAACGCATTAAAAACACGAAATCGAGAGCAAACCAAAAAAAAACTAAAATAAATCCATAAATCCAACAATTACAATCAAAAGTACAACCAATTCATTTCTTCTCAAATCAAGAGTCTTTACAAGTTCGTTAAGGCACAACTGGCCAAAACATACACAAAATGAGGAATATATCATATCACATAAATCACCAAAACCTACTGTGGAAATTTTGAAGGCAGATTCTCAAACTTCTTAACCTCAAGCTTCAGGCTCATAATTTGCCACCCACCTTGAGCACAGCTGCCACCACCCTTCACTTTACCATTATGAAATTAAGATGGAATGAGCTATAAGCCCAATAACTAGATCACTACCCTTACGTTCATGACTATCAGTATGTACACGATAACATGCACAAGTTTATCAGAAACCGCATTTGTCTTACAGAGTAAGGTCACATATCAGAGTGCACATGAAGGTTATATAAGAGAATCAGAAATAAACTAATGGAGCATTACTTGTATATTACAGTTACAGACATATAATCTTATAGAATACAAAATTCAGACAAACAAAACAGAGTAGTATACTCCCGAAGTAAAAGCTACATCGATCAAGCTAAGCCAATCCTGAACTTGAGACTTCTACCCTCATTCAGGAGGGAAGGCAATGACAAGTGGGAGTCTCACTTCGTAATGCCCTCACTTACGCACACAATCCCCAACGCGCTTTGGGGTTTTCGATAGGTTGCGGCCTTGCAAGACACGACCATCTCTTTATGCTTTCAGGCGAGAGGGGGTTGCACTACTATTGGGGAAATCCAATGCGCAGTGCTTAAGAAAGTTGGGGGGGGGGACCCATCCGGTTATGAATAGTTACCTCCCGACTCCACTCCTATCATAGGAATCGAGGTACAGAAAATCTACTACTAATGGGGGATTCATTGCTTAACAGTCAGAGTAACAGAATAACAGAATCGGAATATCCACTACCAATGGGGGACCCGTAGTGGCCAGAGTCAGAATGCATATATCAGAATTCAGAATATCCACTACCAATAGAGAACCCATTGCATAGTGCCAGAAAATCAAAGTATTGGCCATAATCAAAATGCATATATCAGACTTCATAATTCATAAAATAGAGTCAGAGCTCATATAACAGAATCAGAGTTCATATAACAGAGTCATAGCTCATATAACAGAATCAGAGTTCATATGACAGAGTCAGAGCTCATATAGCAGAATCATAGTTCATATAACAGAATCAGAGCTCATATAACAGAATCAGAGTCCATATAACAGAACCAGATCAAAGTTCATATAACAGAATCAGAGCTCATATAACAGAATCAGAGTCCATATAACATAATCAGAGCTCATATAACAGAATCAGACTCCATATAACATAATCAGAGTCCATATAACAGAATCAGAGTTCATATAACATAATCAGAGTTCATATAACAGAATCAGAGCTCATATAACAAAATCAGAGTTCATATAACATAATCAAAGCTCTTATAACAGAATCAGAGTCTATATAACAGAATCAAAGTGTCGATGTCACGCTTTCTAAAAATTCAGGCAGTGACATCCAAGTCAAAACAAGGCTATAGCTTCCAATTCATTTGGAATTTGAAGATAGTTCCAAAATCAATTTTATGTTAGACACAACTTTCTTTCAAATAGGGTGGTTTGAGCCCAATTGGACCTTATTTGCCTCGTCAAAAGAGCCCAAGATCAGAGACACTTCATCTGTGCGGGGAAGATAGTGACATATCTTTGAAATTTCGGCCATGTTTCAAAATCAAGAGGAAATCCTGAAAATTGCTCAACATGTGAATTAATGATGATTCATAACCGGTTCCAATGGCAGGGTTTGGGCTAAAATGGATGCTTTTTAATCAGTCAAATTCAATGACATCATAGGCGTTAAATCTGTGCTTTTGCTAAAACTGTCCACAGCGACATACCTTCATAAAACGAAGCGTAACTTTCCATCTAACAAGAATTTCAAAATATTTTCTACATGTAACTTTAACCCGTTCAAGGGTCTTTCAAATGGCTCTGGTTTGGCCAAAAATGGACGCCATTTGGTTAGTTAAAATCGATGAACGCAGTGGTAATAATGAAAAATCCAGACAAACGATCTACAGTGACATACCCTCTCATTGCGAATTATAACTTCATTTTTTTAAAAAATTTCAAATATCTACTGCCAATAGAGAACCCATTGTGTAGTGGCCAGAAAAGTAGAGTATTGGCCAGAATCAAAATCCATATATCATAATTCATAATTCATAAAACATAGTCAGAGCTCTTATAATAGAATCAGAGTTCATATAACAGAGTCAGAGCTCATATAAAATAATCAAAGTTCATATGACAGAGTCAGAGCTCATATCACAGAATCAGAGTTCGTATAACAGAATTAGAGTTCATATAACAGAATCAGAGCTCATATAACAGAATCAGAGTCCATATAACAGAACCAGATCATAATTCATATAACAGAATCAGAGCTCATATAACAGAATCAGAGTCCATATAACGTAATCAGAGCTCAAATAACAGAATCAGAGTCCAAATAACATAATCAGAGTCCATATAACAGAATCAGAGTTCATATAACATAATCAGAGTTCATATAATATAATCATAGCTCATATAACAGAATCACAGTTCATATAACAGAATCAGAGCTCATATAACAGAATCAGAGTCCATATAACAGAATCAGAGTTCATATAACAGAATCGAAGTGTCGATGTCACGCTTTCTAAAAATTCAGGCAGTGACATCCCCGTCAAAACAAGGCTATAGCTTCCAATTCATTTGAAATTTGAAGATAGTTTCAAAATCAATTTTATGTTAGACACAACTGTCTTTCAAATAGGGGTGCAATTGGACCTTATTTGCCCCCTCAAAAGAGCCCAAGATCAGAGACACTTCATCTGTGCAGTGAAGATAGTGACATATCTTTGAAATTTCGCCCATGTTTCAAAATCAAGAGGAAATCCCGAAAATTGCTCAACATGTGAATTAAAGATGACTCATAACCGATTCCAATGGCGGGTTTTGGGTTAAAATGGATGCTTTTTGGTCAGTCAAATTCAATGACATCATAGGCGTTAAATCGGTGCTTTTGCTAAAACTGTCCACAGCGACATACCTTCGTAAAACGAAGCCTAACTTTCATTCTAACAAGAATTTCAAAATATTTTCTACATATAACTTTAACCCATTCAAGGATCTTTCAAATGGCTATGATTTGGCCAAACATGGACGCCATTTGGTTAGCTAAAATCGATGAATATAGTGGTATTAATGAAAAATCCAGGAAAGCAGTCTATAGTGACATACCCTCTCATTTGGAAATATAATTTCATTTTTTTAAAGAATTTCAATAGTGGGAAAATATCCACTACCAATAGAGAACCCATTGCGTAGTGGCCAAAAAATCAGAGTATTGGCCAGAATCAAAATGCATATATCGGAATTCATAATTCATAAAACAGAGTCAGAGCTCATATAACAAAATCAGAGTTCATATAACAGAGTCAGAGCTCATATAACAGAATCAGGGTTCATATAACAGAGTTAGAGCTCATATAATAGAATCAGAGTTCATATAACAAAATCAGAGTTCATATAACAGAATTAGAGCTCATATAACAGAATCAGAGATCGTAGTTCATATAACAGAATCATAGCTCATATAACAGAATCATAGTCCATATAACAAAATCAGAGTCCATATAACAGAATCAGAGTGTCGATGTCATGCTTTCTAAAAATTCAGGCAGTGACATCCAAGTCAAAACAGGGCTATAGCTTTCAATTCATTTGGAATTTGAAGATAGTTCCAAAATCAATTTTATGTTAGACACAACTGTCTTTCAAATAGAGGTGGTTTGAGCGCAGTTGGACCTTATTTGCCCCTTCAAAAGAGCCCAAGATCAGAGACACTTCATCTGCACAGTGAAGATAGTGACATATCTTTGAAATTTCGCCCATGTTTCAAAATCAAGAGGAAATCCCAAAAATTGCTCAACATGTGAATTAAAGATGACTCATAACCGGTTCCAATGGCAGGGTTTGGGCTAAAATGGATGCCTTTTGGTTAGTCAAATTCAATGACATCGTAGGCGTTAAATATGTGTTTTTGCTAAAACTGTCCACAGCGACATACCTTCATAAAATGAAGCGTAACTTTCAATCTAACAAGAATTTCAAAATATTTTCTACATGTAACTTTTAACCCATTCAAGGATCTTTCAAAAGGCTATGGTTTGGCCAAAAAGGACGCCATTTGGTTAGTTAAAATCGATGAACATAATGGTATTAATGAAAAATCCAAGAAAACAATCTACAGTGACATACCCTCTCATTTCGAACTATAACTTCATTTTTTTAAAGAATTTCAACAGTGGGAAACAACAAACATTTTACTAGGCTCATGTATCTTTCCAACGGTGGTGGTTTGAGGTCTATCGGACCCCATTTGGCTATTCAGAAGCCTCATTTAAGAACACACATATTCCTAGAATTTCATGGTTTCATTTAACCTGTGTCAATAATGCGTCCCATAACCATCATTTCATAATGACGAGCATGAAAACATCCATTCTTTCACAATGTGAACACACATAACATGCATTTCTTACATAATCTAATAATCACAATGTCATTCTTACATTCATCATTATCCTAGAACAAAAATCCCAAATTTTCATTGAAAAAGGCGTAAGGTTTCCTACATCACATACTCTTCTATCGCTCATTCACGTGCCTAAGGTCCCATACATTCCCATGACTCTAATACAAGGGTAATGGATCCACTTGCCTAGTTAACAATGGGGCCTCCTCCAACCGTTGCTCACAGCTCTCACCCACCCAACAATGGCTGCTCACAAAGTCACTTCTTTCACTTTGTATCTTAGAGAGGGAGAGAGGTAAGAATGAGGGGTGAGGGTGAGAGAAGAGGCTTAAATACTCTCATGTTTGGGGTGGCTGCTCAAGTGTCACTAAGGAGGCTCAAAACAAGTGGCACCCACAATAGCATACATCAAACAAGTGTCACCTCAAACTCATGCATGTCAGTGACACAGCCAGCCCTGACGACAATTTCAACCAGCGCTGTCTTTCAACTTCAACCGGCGCTGGCCACAACTTCAACCGATGCTGCCTTACAGTTTCAACTGGCACTGGCATCTTCCTTCAACACAATCAGTGCTGCCCCTTCCTTCAACACAACCAGCGTTGCCTTACAACTTCAACCGGTACTGGCCTCTTCCTTCAACACAATCGGTGTTGGCCTCTTCCTTTAACACAACCGGTGCTGGCCTCTTCCTTTAACGCAACTGACGTTGGCCTCTTCCTTCAACACAATCGGCGCTGCCTTCTAACTGGTAGAGAAAGGTTGGGTTGTCACACTAAATGCCTTGGCTGACCCGATCTATGACATGTATGCCTTCATTGGCATGACAAGAGAGCTATGAAAACTACTTGAAACCAAGTATTTTACGGAAGAGTCTGGTAACAAAAAGATTTATGATCTTTATAGATTTTAAATTCATTGAAAATAAGCATATTCTCTCTCAAGTATATGAGTTACAGCTTGTAGTCAATGAACTTAAGTATTGTGGTTGTATTTATTTGGACGAATATTTCATAGTAGGTTCTATGATTGATATGCTACCCACATCTTGGAGAGAGTACCAAAAGAAGATGAAACACAATAAAATTGATCTTGATATGATTCAACTTTAAAGATCTCTTCGGATTGAAGAAAAAAATATACTTATTGAAAAGAAATATGAATTCAATTAATTTTCACTCTAAGGCAAACATTACTGAGCAAAAATCAAGTGCTCCATATAACAAGAAGTATTTCTTTCTCAATGTCCATAATGAAAATTATAAGAACCAAAAGTCTGCAGCCAACAAAAATAAAAATAAAGTCACTTGTTATGTATGTGGAAATTTGAGAAACTTTTCAAAAGAGTTCCGAATCAGAAAGGGCTCAAAAAGCCTAAAGACCAAGTGAACTTGACGACTGAAGAAAAAAGTGTAGTAATGGTCACCGAAGTAAACATGATCAATAAAGACAATGGATGATGGGTCGACACTGATGCTATCATTCATGTGTCTAATAATCGATATATGTTTAAGGCTTTTGAACCAATGGGTGACAGTAATTCGGTTCAATTTGGAACCCAAGCTATGACAAATATGCTTTGAAAGGGTACGGTAGAACCAAAGTTTAGTTCATGCAAGGTACTCACTTTAAAAAATGTATACTACGTACCAGATATGCGAAGAAACCTTGTTTCATGATGTATCTTGAACAATTATGGCTTTAAAATAGTCATTGGGTTTGACAAACTCATATTGATAAAAATGATGTATTTGTTGGTAAGGGATACTCATATTATGGGACGTTTAAGTTAGATTTAGTGAATGAAATGAATATTTAACCACAAGAGAGAGTACATACTGTCGAGTCTAATTCCCAGATATAGAAGGAGTACATAGTTGCCAGTCTAAATACCAGAGAGAGAGAGAGAAAGAAGAATAAAGTATAATGTGAAGAACACTTTGAAATGCAGAGAGGAGATAAACATCTAATAACATGTTTGGTTGTTAGGGAGGTGAAGGCAACATCAAGTCTCCAACCCCAGCTAGCTGACCGACCTGCGCAAGAGAAGAAACAACACGTTGAATTTTTAATCCAAAAGGGACTCTTAACATCAATTAATGAGAGAGAAAGAGTCATGCATGTGTGTTGTGAGGGGGTGTGAGAGAGAGATGGTTGGTCTTGTTTTATGGGGGATAGTGAGAGGGAGAGAGAGAGTTTGTCTTGTTTTGTTTTATAGAGAGAGGGAGAGGGAGATGGTTTGTCTCAAAGTAATCAAGATCGGAATTGACTGGTCCCATTGTCAAATGATATTTTGGTTGGTGTAATCCAAAGTAAAAATCAAATTTAGTTAAAAATCGGTTAAAATTAATATTTGACTACTTTTTGCCAGTTTGACTAGTAGAATTTAACCGGTTAAATTAGACAATTTTTTTTGTAATATATTTAATAATTTGAAACTATTAAATATTTTTCTATAAATTTTTAAATTTTTATCTAATGAGTTCGACAACAATTCTGATTGGGCCAAACATAGTAAAGGTTCGCTTGCCAATCCAATTGTAATAACAATGATTTGTCTTGTTCTATATTTATCCATATATTTTACTACTGTTGTGGCAAAAGCTACGATTAATATTTGACAAATAAAATATGAGAGATAAAGCATGAAACACATATCACAATATTTATCTTCATAGGAAGCTTTCATCTTTAAGAGGAAATTGCATCTTATGCACAAAATACTATATCTTCCTCTCTCTTTGGAGGAGCCATCATTCCCATATGGTGACTCAAATAGAGTACATAAAATTTTTACACTTTCATCTCACGCACACACACACACATACACACACACACAGACACACACACACACATATATATAAGATTAGGAGTCTATATATGTGATTTATTTGGGATAGCACCAAATCCAACACCAACTTCTTCATACGTCTGTATTATGTTTTCTTACAATCTAATTACATCTTACGCTCTTCTATTTGACCTATTTCTACCCAATCGGGCTCGTCGAGTTTCAATAGTTTGGGTTTGAGTTTTACCTTTGACCGGCCCGAGCTAGAGTCGACCCTAATCTTACCCGATGGGTTTGCAGTCCTAATTGGTCGAGGATACTAGAGAGAGATTATTTTCTTGGGGTCAATATAAACGCAGATTCACTTGCAAAAGAGGGTGTCTACCAACCATACCATCGTTGGTTGTCACTGTCGTTAGTTAAATATATATTTTTTAATATATATTATTTTATGTACTCTTTGTTTTTTTTAATGAAATTTCATAGTTTAAAAAAAAAAAAAAAAAAAAAGAAGGAGAAGAAGAGAGAGAGATTTTTTCCTATCAAATTCTATTATGGGTTTGGGATTAGGAAACCTATCTTGCACCACCCAAATGCACAAGCAAATGCAACTCTACTAACAATTTGTTTTAAGTATATTAAGGCCAACCAATAACAAGACAGGATGACATGGTGTGGGGGCCCAAAATAGGTGGCAAAGAGATGCCACTTGTCTACTCCAAGAAATCTAGAGAGAGAGAGAGAGAAAGTTATGCCTTTTGCAATATATTACACAGCAATAATTGCTTGAACTTCAAATTATATATGCTGTCTATTACCTAAAATATAACAATAGCGATATGATATATGCTACATGATATATGGTTCTAAATGAAGGAAAATATATGAGCTTTCACATACACTTTAGTCCCTAACGTTTTCAGTTGGCATATTTTTTTTCCTTATGACTACAATATGCACTCTCTCTCTTACTCTCAATTTTTCTTTATTACATCAAAATGTTATGAAAATATTAGGTGGTTTGGACAGGTGTTTACGAGGTATGTCAGTTTTCGAGGCCCTAAACAATTAAAATAAGCAAATAGTATAAAAAAATGTTGTATTAAAATTTGAAAATTTTTGTAATGGCTTGAAAATTTATATTATTTTTAATTATAAAATTCATAACTTCATAGATGAAGTAGATTGAGCGTATCGATAAATATTTATTGAAAAATGTCAATATCTCGAGTATATGTACGGCATACGTTCTCTGCAGTCTTAAATATCGCAACTCTTTTATCTTAGAAAATTTCCCTTGAAGGACGTGGGGTAATTTTGGTCTTATTTTTAAAAGATTGGAGTGTTTTGGTCATTTTCTCTTGCAACAGGTAAGGGAGAGAATATGCCGCGTGCATCGCATATAAAAAGTTAGAGAGAAAAGAGAGAGAGAGAGAAACGAACATGGAAGGACTCAGCCGGGTTGAATTCCGAATGGTTATGGTTGGTATCTAGCCAGAACTACGCGCAGGGAGAGACAGAGAGAGGGAGAGAGAGAGAGGGAGAGGGGCCTTAGAGGGGAACTAGGGTTTTCTTCTCTGCCGACAATGGCGACGCTCCAGAGCTGGAGAAAAGCCTATGGAGCGCTCAAAGATTCCACCAAAGTTGGGCTCGCCAAGGTCAATAGCGAATACAAGGTATAACCATTTCCTCGTTTTACAGTTTCTTTATGTCCAATATTTTCTCATTTCAATTGTGTTGGGAGCTTTTTATTTTCGAATTCATGGGTTTGCTCATTTGCGTTTTTTTGATGTGGTGTTTGGATCAAAGGATTTGGATATTGCAATTGTGAAGGCCACCAATCATGTCGAATGTCCCGCAAAAGAACGCCATGTACGAAGTGAGTAATTTCAAATTATTGTTTTTTGAGAAATATTCTTGATTTGTATTCTTGTCTTATTGAATTTCTTAGTTATTGAATAGAATTTTGCAGATCTAATAATGGGATTTTTAGTTTTATTTGAATGAAGCATTGATCTTACCATTTTACGGACTATTCTTTAATTACAGCTATTTTGGGCATATTTTGTACTTATTATTATTTTTAAAACATGTATTATCAATTTTTTGATAGTGAAATTGGGTTGTAGTGATTATTCTTCTTTGGATGTCAGATTCTTATTTTAGTTTAATTTTTTACATTTGTCAATTGGGTCGTCAGTGCATCTTTTTATTGGGTATTTTGGATTTTTTATTTATAAATTGTCTACCTTTCCCTGTTTTTTTGTTTGGGTGGCTAGTTATAGACAATGGGCAATTCATTTTTTTCATTTTTTTTGTATGTATCCATGATGTAAATATGTTTTATGCGTGTGCTGTTGATGAGTGATGCACCAGCCTGCATGTTACATAGATGGTTGATATCATTTTGTGTCTGAATAATTATTCTCATTTGAGAAGGCACTTTGGTTCTGAAACTTAGAACCAGGACCGAGACATCTGCATTCACACACATATTTATATGCACACACGTGTCTATGTAGGCTGGAACATGTGAATTTCATTTTAGAAGGCAATTTTAATCTGAAACTCTAAAAAATCGAATAAATTAAACTGAGAATTAAATTATTTCACATACCCTATACTTAACATACATACAAATATATGTCGCGCTTATAAGTACATGTGAAATGTGCATGTATTTTGTCACACGGTTTGTTATTTTTTTGCATGCCACTGCTTTATAAATATTTGCTATGATCTCTATTTTTACTTTGATTTTATTGCATGCCTCTTGTCCAGAAATATTTGCTGCAACCTCTATTGTTCGTCCTCGTGCCGATGTCGCATACTGCATACATGCTCTTGCAAGACGATTGGCCAAGACTCATAACTGGACGGTACACATTTACAGACTTAAATTTTTTTTGTTGGATTGAAATTTCCAGTTAACACAAAACTCCTACATAATTTTGAGGTTCAATTTGGAAACCAGTTGTTGGTGGCAATTAGGACCCTTCAGCTTTGACAGTATTTTTTTGATAGCGTAAACTGATTGTTAGCAATCTTGTCAATGCTTTTGATTCATTCATGCCCTATTTGATTGTTAGCAATCTTGTCAATGCTTTTGATTCATTCATGCCCTATTTGATAAACAAGAATCGTGTTTGGTGCAACATGATAACAACCAGCGAGTGGATTTATTTCTGTTGAATTGCTCACATTAAGAGTTCCGGGTGTTATTCTACTTGACCGTTATCTGTACTGAATGCATCCCTCTACGTTATATTCATATCCAAAGTTTTCTCATGATCCACGAGTTATATTGAGTTTCACATGATTTGTCATGCCACTTTTATTTTGGGGTAAGATTAGAGTAAGAAGTATGTTCACAAGGAGCTCTTCTTTTTACATATATTGTATACATTTTCTTCTGTTACTTTGGAGTTTAGAATAATGGATTGCATTATTGCAACTTCTTTGCATTTCTGGGAAGTCAAAGATGAAATAGTGGTTGCGGATGGTGAACAAGGTGTTAATCTTTGAAAAATTGTGAGAAGGATTTATGTTTTGGGTGGGATCCTTGTAGAAAGTTTTCAATTTTACATGTTGATCCACTTTCTTTGTGTTGTTTTTTGTCCAAAACTAATCATCAGATTTCCTGAATTTCAACATGTTCTGTTGGATGTGCCACAGGTTGCATTGAAAACATTAATAGTTATTCACAGGACATTGAGAGAGGGTGACCCCACCTTCAGAGAGGAGCTGCTCAACTATTCCCACAGAGGGCATATTCTCCAACTCTCTAACTTTAAGGATGACTCGAGTCCTCTTGGTATGCATTGTTACTTATCCAGGGAATTATCATGGCCTATGCTTGTCCACCTGTCCACCGTCGTGCCAAATTTTATTTATTTTCAAACAATTAAGCAGCATTATAAATATTGTGTTTTCTTTTTTGTTTTATTTCCTCTGCAGCTTGGGATTGCTCTGCATGGGTTCGTACTTATGCACTGTTTTTAGAGGAAAGATTGGAGTGCTTTAGGGTTTTAAAGTATGATACTGAAGCAGAGCGTTTAATGAAGTCTGTGCAGGGGCCTGCAAAGGTGTGGAAATTTTCTTGGTCCTTTTTGTTCTTTTGATTTCTTTAAATAGAGTATATTATGGAGAACCATATTTCATAATTTGTAATCACTGCCTGCCACTTGTCATGTTCTGTTCTGGTCGGTGCTAAGTAGTCTCCATAACCTTTGATCATTTAATTGGATATGGATGAACCCCAATTGACCATGGTTTCCCATAGATCACTGGATTATGCATGCTTTCGCACACTTTAATCAGTACATTCTTTCCTGTAATGTTGATTTGCTCCTTGTTAAGCAGGGGCATAGCAAAACAAGGGAATTAGGAAGTGACGATTTGCTGGAGCACTTGCCTGCATTGCAGCAGCTTCTATACCGTCTTGTAGGCTGCCAGGTGGTTTTTTTTGTAAATATTGGCCGTAGATTTTCTAAGTGAGAGCAAACTTTATTGTTTTGTTATTTATTTAGTAAGAAATATTGGGTTCGTTTTGGGCAGCCTGAAGGAGCAGCTTTCAGCAATTGCTTGATACAGTATGCGCTTGCTCTGGTATGCTTTCGGGTCTTGGCATGCCACTATGGTTGTTCGTATGTGAATTATTGTTTCATAGTTATTCTGGTGAAAAAGATAAGGTTAACAATAATGAAGATAATCTAGTTCATCTCATGTGACCTGAGAAAAGAAAAATTTGGATCACTTTCTTTTAGCTTATTCATATTGTTTGCATACAATGAAATAGTTGGAACATGAAAGTTGAAGTCTCATCATCCCTAACCCCCCCGCCCCCCCCCCCCCCAAAAAAAAAAAACCTAAGAGAAAAAAGAAAAAACCACAGAAGATAACTGAAACAACAAAAAAAAAAAGAACCCAAAGTGACAAGATTATTAGATCATCATACTTTATAAGTGGTTTCCTTGAGGACTACCAAATTCCATTGATTTTCAACAAGAACACCACTGGTTTTAAAAAAAAAAAAAAGAGGGATTGGGAAACTACCCTGCTATTTTGAGGAAGTGATGGAATGCCAGTTGGGCTATTTTTCCTTCTTATACAATTTCTGGGATGGTTTCCTAGTCGCACTATTCTAGTTTTGCCTGCTCCTTACCTTGAAACTTAACCCAGGAAGATAAACTTATTGAACAAACCATATCCTTTTTCATCTTTCTTCGTGGAATTTGCCATTTTAGACAACCCACAATACCTAAAGCCCAACAATTTGCCCTTTCTTTGAGATGCCTTTTTCAGTTTTTGACTGATGTTCCTCCTATATATGGAAGATGGATTGCTCAAGGATACACAATGAACTTTATTATTAGCTCTGGGGTGATCATATCAATATTTCTATTTCTGATAATATGCTGTTTCTAGATTGTATACCATTATTTACCAACTTGGGTTTACTGTCTTGGCTCGTAGGTTCTGAAAGAGAGCTTCAAAATTTATTGTGCCATCAATGACGGCATTATTAATCTTGTTGATAAGGTGGGTCTTGACCTAAAGGAGCTGCATGGTTTCTAGAGACATCAATTACATTACAAGTTCTGTCTTTATTTTATGAATTTGCTGTGCTTTTCTAGAAGGACATTACACCATGTATATACTGTTTTTGGTTTTGCCGTGCACCAGACATGAGTGGTATGCTTAAGATTTCAAGAAAGGCCAAAAATCAAAAAATGAAAAAAGAAAAGAAAGAAGTAAAAGAGAGCAGAAAAGGATATCAAATTGATGTTTTTTGACCATATTGTTGCAGTTTTTTGAGATGTCAAGACATGAAGCTATAAAAGCCCTTGATATTTACAGAAGAGCTGGTCAGCAGGTTGTGTACCACCATCTATCTTTATACATTTTACATATTGACTAAGACGTTGTTACAAAATGTATAGAACACAAGAAAATGTGGAAAATAAGGAAAAGTACTAGCTTATAGAAACTATGAATATGTGAAACAGAAAAATGATAGCCATAGAGAAGAAATACAATATTACACAGCTGAACTGTTTACAAGGCCACTATTGTGACTGGTTATTTCACCATATGTATGAACCATGAGAAATTCCTGTATCCTAATGAATGGAGCATATCTTTTGTAATTTTTATGAGATAAAGTGTTTCTGCATCTGGTGTCAATATTGGTCTTGTTCAAAGATAACACATGGCATTTATGAATAGAAACCATAGTCATGGGAGTTCTGCTCATAAAGGAATTGCGAGATGTACAGAAAATATGACAAAAGTAGTCGACTGGTGAATCATTAGGTACTGAGACATCAATTATAGGACAATAACTGGAGCTATGACCAGATATATTTCATGTCTGTAATTAAAACACAAAGGCCAATTTTGGCATGGGAACATAAATTTTACTATTTGAAATTTTACACATCTATTATTGGTAAAGTTCTGTGAATATTATCAAGTGCAGATATCTATTCGTTACTTCTTTTCCTAGAGAATAAATAATTGCCTTTCTCATTTCCAGGCTGAAAGCCTTTCCGAATTTTATGAGTTCTGCAAAGGCTTGGAAGTTGCAAGGAATTTTCAGTTTCCTACTTTGAGACAGGTTCATTTCTCTTCATCTTCCATTTACTAAGTTTGAAAATGCTCGTGATCATTGGTGTCGAAGAAAAAGAGCCTCTCTCTCTCTCTCTCTCAATTATTGTTTCCTCATTGTTCCAGCCACCTTCTTCATTCCTTGCAACAATGGAAGAGTATATCAGAGAGGCACCTCGAACCTCTTCTGTTTCAAGAAGGGCGGTGGTGAGTTCACTTGTTGCCGTAATTCTTGTCAGAATTAATTGTTTTATTGGTAGAAGACATTTGTAGTGACAGAAAATTTTGAAAAGTTAGTAATTATTATCCATTGAAAGGAAGTGAAGGAAGACAAAATCATCTAATTTTAATCTTTTCCTGATTTATTTTGCATCTTCGAAGTTGTTCTCCAAGGATTATTTCACTCTCTATACTTAGTCAAAGTGAATTTCTAGAGAACATTTTCAGTGAGTAGGTGGGCCTAAACTGGAGGGAGAGTATTACTATCATTGGATTAGTACTTTGATTTTATGATCCTAAATCCATATGTTACTCTAGTAATCTTGAAATCCAATCACAGTGGTAACTGCAGCAGTTAGTGGTTACTAAACATGTATTTCTTTTCTTTGCTGCTGATATGTCTGTCATATGTGTGTGTGTGTATGCGTGTGGTCTTATGGGAGAGCCCACATATTGAGTTTATTTACGGGGTAATTTTAAAGCTGACTCATTGGTTATTCTCTCTGGACTTTCATATTGATCAGGAGTACCAGGAGCCAAAGCTTTTGACTTTCAAACCAGAGGAGGTTTCTCCTTCTGAAAGTGTTGTAGAATCAGATAATAAACAATTTGTAGAAATTCAGGAAATGCCTCAGCCTGAGGAAGTGGTTGCTCCTGAACCTGAACCACCTGCAGACACAGAAGATCTATTGGTGAGTTTTATTTTGAAAATTTCTCTTTAGTCAAATTATAAATTTGTAAGAGAGGGATGTATGAAACAAAAATCACAACACTGCCAATCTCTCTATCACATATTTTACAAATTTTGTGCCTTCATGTGTTCGTGTGTGTGTGCAATCACAAAATAGTCCCCTTTGGTTTATCGGGTATTCAATAAATTTGTGAAATGATGCATGTGTAGGGCTGTGATAGGTCTATATGTGGGGAGATGAAAGGTCTATGTGGTCTTTTAAGATAATGGAGACAATACTTTCTATGGAAGTCACTCATTTCTTTTTGTGCAGGGTTTGAATGAGTTAAATCCTAATGCAGTTGCGATAGAGGAGAGCAATGCATTGGCTCTAGCCATTGTTCCATCAGGTCAGTAACATGCTCTATCTAGCTAATCTGCTTTATTAGACTATTGAACCAATAATGTATTTTATGTCCTTCTTGGTTGATCTCATCATGTTTGAATTATGAATGTGTTCCTAAGATCAGAGCTCTGATACAGTTGGAATGATTTTTACATAATGGGGAAATATGATAAGAGAATGACAAAACAATCATGGACTTCTAAATGTGCATTTAAAACACTCTCTTGCAAACCCTGCTTCTATGTGGCAGACTGATGAGTGTATGGGACTCTCCCTCCCCACCCCGACCCCCCAAACTGTGCATTTAAAACACTCTGTTGCGAACCCTGCTTCTATGTGGCAAACTGATGAGTTTGTCTCTCTCTCTGTTTCTCTCTCTCTCTCTCTCCCTCTCCCTCCCTTCCTTGGGCTGTTGTGCACATATTGAAAGAGGTTGATTGTTCAGTTAAATAGAGAGAGTGAACCAATTCTTATGTTCAGTTAAATAGAGAGAGTGAACCAATTCTTATCTAAAGTTCACGTGTTTGTATATGCACATGACATGTCTTATCTTTAACTGATGCATAAATTGAAAATTACAGATGGCACAAAACCATCTGAGGGTTTTCTAGGGAATAGTACAGATCCTTCAGGATGGGAGCTTGCCCTTGTTGCTACAGCTAGCAGCAACACCAGTCACGTTACTGAAAGTAAATTGGTACGTGTTCTGTTTCTTTACTTTCAAATCTTCATCCACTTTTATTGGGGCTTCATAAGTCATGAGATTCTTTATCTGGTTGTTGATTCCGCAGGAGTTAGCAAAAATGTTTTTAAAAAGATTTGCATAGTTAATATTTTATATTTATTAAACAAAGTACAAATGCACATCCATGCAAGAATTAGAATTTAGGCATAGCATCCATATGTTGGTAATTTAGGATCAACATTATTCACTTTATAATATTTGAAAGATAAAGTTATGTAGAATTTATGGGTAAAAGTGTAATTGAATAAAACATTGAAATAGGAAATACCTGATGGTTTCCAAGTAACTGTGTTATTCATTCCATGAGAACTTATTCGTTTCAGTTGTACCACATAATCCATTAAAAGGTGTTCCAAGTGAGTCCTTTGAGCTCCATGGTTTCATTTTTCTACTCCCCATCCGTTTAAATTAAACAAAGCGCTAGGTTTAGTAATTGATGCCTCATGACTGCGAGTTGATGGCCTTACTTCCGAGCTTGACATTTTTCAGAACTGAATATTAAATTGATTGAGCTGATATAAGTTGATATGCAGAGTATGATACCAAATTTAAACAGTGTGTCGTAGGGGCTAGCTTTTCTCGACTTTCATCTAGTGGAGGCGAGGGGGGAGGGTGCGTGGTAGTGGTATTGGACACCATCCAAACTGGATTGCAATGGCTATATTTTGTTGTCATTGGAGAGAGAGAGAGTGATCTGGTTTGATCCAAGGCTGTTTAGTAAACTCATTGAATCACCTGTATATAAGAGAGAGAGAGAGAGAGAGAGAGAGAGAGAGAGAGAGAGATCTAACATGTTCTAATTTGTTAACAGGCCGGGGGTTTCGACAAACTCCTGTTGGACAGCCTCTACGACGATGCTCAAACAAGGAGACAGCAGCAACAGCAATCAGGCTATGCAAACAACCCCTTCGAATCACAGGACCCATTTGCCATGTCCCACAATGTGGCCCCACCACCCAACGTGCAGATGGCCCTCATGGCCCAACAACAACAGATGATGATGTCTCCCTATCAACAACCTTCTTACCCTCCTCAAATGCAAATGGGTGGGTCCGCCAACCCTTTCGGGGACTCTTTGTCCACCCTACCCACAAATGCGCCCCCACAAGGAAACCCCAGCTTGCTTTAGGTACAAGAACATTCTTTCATTCATTCATGAATGTGTATTCTCTCTCACTCACTCTCTCTCTTTCTCTCTCTCTCAACCATTCATTGAAAGAGTTAGATGCCTTGCTCTCTTTCTTGAAAAGAAGCCAATAATTTATTGGTAGAATTACAATGGTCTTTTTCTTGCTCAAAAAGAAGCGAATGATTCATTGGTAGAAGTGAAATTCTGTCTCTCTCTCCATTGTTTTTGTAAATTTGTCGTGGTGCACTCACTGCATGATGTGTTGCTGCATTGTTATTGTACTGAGAAACACTGAAGATTTGGTTTTATTGATTTAAAGTATTCATTTTTCATTCTTTACTTTTTCTCTCTCATTGGGCCTGGGCTGTTTTTATTGGACGTTTAAGGATACTTGAATTCATGGACGAATATAATTGGAAAACATAAGAGTATTGAAGAAGATCGCAGTCGAAACAGGAGGAAAATGTGACCGTATATGTGTGGTTGTGGGGCTTTTGGTTTAGTGTTTAAAGCAGTGAAAACACATTGAACTATAAGGTTAAGGCTTTGAATGCCCCCGCTCATAGTTATCCTGATGGGATTGGATCGGCCGGATTGCTAACCTATGCTTTGGTCAGCCTAGGTGAGAGTATAAACTAGTTTTGGTTGAAAACCGGTTGAAATTATTGTTTAACCTATATTGAGCAGTCAAACATACTGGTTTTGACTAGTTAAATGACAAACAAGATTATAATATATGTTATTTTCAGATTGTTGTTTTTATCTTTTTCCTTATTTTCTTAAAATCCAGCTCAATTTGACCAATAGTTGGATTGACTTTGATTTTGATCAAACCCTTCACCACTTTGATGATCGGTTCGATTCTAATAACACCTTTTTATCTGCCTAAAAAATATGCAGTGTTTCTACTTGTATTTAATATAGAACAAATGTTAGCGCTCCCTCAAAAACAAACGGGATTGTATTCAATGAGACAATTTGTCTTTGGAATAGGGAGGTTACAATTACTTACAACAATCTGATGTGAAATCTGATAGTTTGAGAAATTTTTTTTTGAATTTTGAGCATGGTTAATGAATTAAATTCAGCAATTTCACATTCAATGGTCAAGATTTATTGTGACCCCTTTGTAGCAAAGGTAAATGGTTTCATTATATATTTTCTCAAAACGTTATTAGAATTTATATGAAAGAAAGCAATATATTTTTACCCAATAAGAGCAATGGAATTGCGATTTTCTTTTTGATAAATGGAACTGAAATGTTGGATAATTCGGAGTTGGATTGATGTTTTATTCAATGGGCATTTTTTAAAAAAATTATTTTAGTATGCTTATTTTTATATTCGGCATTTGCTGCATTTGATTATAGATAAGCGATACAATTACGTATAAACGAGGAGCTTCTAACTCAAGTTCCATGACCTTCTCACACACACATACACAGAGAGAGAACGAGATTGTCGTAGGCTGAAAGAGGAAGAATATAATTAAGAAAATTGGTCAGCAGATAATCAACAAATGGTGATGAATAAACCAACCAAAATTTGTTTAGAAATTAGGCATTTTATTGTCTTTAAAAGGAGGAGAAAAGTGACACTTATAGGTTGTGCTGTCTACTCCGGTTAGACTTTAAAGCTGGCCGGGAAAAGTTTATATAATTACGTACGCACATCAAAAACCTATCGGACAGGATGTTTTAATGTTGAAAAACCCTCTATTTGATCATCTCGACATCGAGATGTATGAATATATATAAAAAAAAGTTTTTGAGTCTCAAAAATGATGCATCTTGCAACACATTATCTAGACCGTCCCATTTTGAAGATTTTCATATGTTAATAGATCTCTTTGATTTTAACCATGTTTGGAGTTTAAAATTTTATAATTAGATATGAAAATAGATTTTAAGATAATCTTAAGAATTTTTTACAACAAAATTGTTACATGTTATGATAAAATTTGAAGGTGCGCCTTAGTTGGATTGTTTAAAGTTGCAACCTTATAGAAACCACACTCTTCTTTTAATGCACATTTTTTTGTTGAAACAGTGAGAAATCATTGGTGTATTTTTAAGGGAAAATTACAAATAACCCTCAAGACTTTATATGCAAGTTACCCCGAACCAAACTTTTTTCTCACTTTTTATCCCAAAATATGTTTTCTTACCAAATACTCACCCAACCCAAAAAAAAGTCTAAACTATCATTCCTTACTTTTACCTACGCCTCTCTCTCCTCTTTCCCACGAAAAGGCGATCCAGCAGTAAAATGTCGGTTCAGTAAATAACAGTGGCGATCCGGCAGTACAAGTGGCAGTTCGGCACTGATAAAAAACGGTCTAACAATAGGCCCATGCGGTCTGGCACTGTCAAAGAGCAATCCTGCAACAGACCCATGCGGTCTAGCAATAAGCTCAAAGTGTGGTTCTGCAATGTCAAAGAGCGGACCGACACTTTTTTTAGTTTAACGGGGTCCAGCAATGTCAAAGAGCAGTCCGACAGCTCATGTAAGCCCACGTCAATGTCGGGCCAAAATTATATTTTTATATACGAAAAAGGATATTTTCATAAAAAAAATGTACCTTTTTTTCTTGGGGGGTATTTATTAGAAAAGTATATTTTGGGAAAAAAAGTGAGAAAAATGTTTGATTGGGGGTACTTGCATAGAAGGTCTAGTTTTAAAGGTTCTAGTTTATTAACTATTTAATATATATTTTTGACAAAATATGCGTAACTTTTATTGTTGACTAAGAAAAAGAAATTATATCATTAGAGATAACAAGAGAAGGCAGGGAGGCACCACCCCTAGCCAAAGAATTTGCTTCACGATAAACATGGGAGAAAGTAACTGATAGAGATTCAACCAACTCCATAACTTGCAACCATAGGGATCATAGCTCCCTTAGAACTTTCTACTCTTTGTTGTACCATCTAATAACATTCAAAGAGTTCCATTCAATCCAACAATTTCTACCAAGATTCCTATCAACCAAGATTTTCACCTTGCTCAGTAAAGCATTAATTTCAGCAAAATTAGCAGTTTTAATCCCTATCGGACTGGCATAGGAAAATAGAATATTGCCCGAGCAATCACGTAAAACAACACCAATCCCGACTACACTCGGATTACCCAAGGAACTACTATCAAAGTTAAGCTTCAAACTTCCAATAGAAGGCGCAGTCCAAATACTTCGCAGTCTACTTCTAACACACCCAAGAAGGAAAATGCTACTTAGATTGGCCATAACATCAACCTTGGAGACGCCCTACCCCTCTTTTATCACAGACAACCAAGACCAAATCGAAAGTTTGATGTCATTTAATAACCTCTCAAAAGGCAAAGAACTCCCCTCAAAAGTTATTCTATTTCTTTCCTTCCAAACTTCCTAGAGAATGACACCTTTCGATATTTTCCAAATAATTTTTCCAATCTTAGGCAAATGGGAAGTAGAAAATTGTGATATTATCCCTTCAACCGATTGAGGAAGCACCAAATTGATTTCGAGAAGTCCAAAGAGCTAGTACCAAATTCTCACTGTGAATGAGCAATGGATGAAAGGGTGCGCACCATATTCCCCGTCAGCTTTACATAAAAGACAAACATTTGGCGAAATTTTCCCCCTTTTGATCAGATTATCAATAGTCAAAACCTTATTCAAAGCCGCCAACCAAATGAAAATCTGAACTCTATGTTGAATGGGCCATTTCCAAATTTGGACAATCTGAGGGCAAGACCATCTCCACCGATCATGAAAGAAAGAATTGTAACACGATTTAACAGAGAAAACCCCATCACTCTCAATCTCCCAAATCATTTCATCCTCTGCATTCAATGAGATATAGACCTTATCCGGCAACTCCATCAATGCACACCATTGGGAAAGTACCACATTGCTCAAACGACTATAAACAAGGAAGATGTTCTATGACGTAAGATGGCCCTTTCGCTCTATAGCCTCGCAAACGTTCAAATTAGATCCGGTCACTATCCGATATAGATCAGGAAAAACCGACTTCAATGGATAATCACCCAACCACTTGTGGTGCTAAAAAGAAACTTGCCTACCACCACCTATATTCCATCTGAAGTAGCTTGACACCATGGGCCTGTAATTGTAGATAGCATTCCATACCTGAGACACCGATTTACCTCTTCTACCCCCAAGCCAATCATTAAATATGTCTATACCATACTTGGCCAAAAGAACTTGGAACCAAAGGTGATCTTTCAAATGAAAGCTTGATTTTTCAAATGAAAGCTACGCCACCACCATTTACACATCAAAGCTTGGTTTACCAATCTAATCTTTCTAATGCCCTGACCACCTTCTTTCTTAGGGGTACAAACTGTATCTCACATTAGCAAATAAAATTTTCTTTTTTCCATAGTGGAGCCTCAAAGAAAATCCCGCATCATTCTTTCTAACTGTTTAGCAATCGAGGTAGGCATATTAATCAGAAACATTTGATAGACTGGGAGATTAGATAAGCAATATCTCAATAAGGTCACCCTCCCCCCCAAAGACAAATACTTGTACTTCCAGAGAGCTAATTTGACTTGGACTCTTTCAAGTACAATATCCCAGACTGCAATAGTAAGCCTTGAGTCAGAAATGGGAGACCAAGATACGTGAGAGGGAAGGAACCAACCTTACAACCCATCGGATTTGTCAGATCCATTATCACATCCTCAAAGCAATTAATCCGAATTATAAATGATTTATGAAAATTAACTTTAAGGCCCAGTGTAACTTCACAGATTTATATGAATCTGGCTATATTAGAAACCTGAAGGGGCTCCGCATCACAGAAAATAAAATTGTCATCAGCATATTGTAAATGAGAGATAATAATACTAGAGTTAGAAATTTCAAAACCTGCAAAATGACCCAAACTCTCCACCCAACTAAACATCAGACTGAAACATTTAACATAGATCGTGAATAAAAAATGAGAAAGAAGGTCTCCTTGATGCAATCTTCTAGAAGTACTAAAAAAACCAATAGGGTTCCCTTAAATAAAACTGAGAAATGCGCAGAAGAGAGACACCCAAAAATCCAACTCCACTATTTATCACCAAAACCCATAGCCCTAAGAATTTCTAGTAGAATTCTCCATTCAACTCGGTCATAGGCTTTCTCTATATCCAATTTAAGAAGAATACTCAGCTTCTTACTTAAAACGCTAGAATGAATACATTTTTGAGCAACAAATACATTGTCTGTGATTTGGCTATCCTAGATAAAGGCTAACTGAGAACTAGAGGTGAGAAAAAGAAGGACAATTTTTAGTCTTTTTGTCAAAATTTTTGCAATAATTTTGTAAAAACTGGTAAATAAACTAATCGGTCTGATATCTGAAAGACCAGAGATCATGGCCTTTTTCAGAATCAGAGCCAAAAAATTGGAATTCACCCCTTTAAAAATTTGTCCCCTAATCATAAAGTTTCTCACCAACTCTAATAATTTCCCTTTAATCACATTCCAAAATCTATCGAAAAAGGCTGAAGGGAAACCATCAGGTCCTGGTGCCTTGTCTCCTGGCAAGGCAAAAACTGCCTTATGTAACTCCTCACTAGTAACCTCTCTTTCCAGCTGATTTTTCATCTCCATCGACAATATTTTGAAGGGGATTCTATACAAAGATCGCGTAACTTTAACTTCTTTAGTAAAAGCCTTTTTTGAAATGGCTTATCACTGCACCTTCAAGTGCATCATCATTCTCTAAGTCAATGCCAAGTATAGATAAACCAAAGAGGTCATTTGTCTTCTTCTCGCACTGGCAATTTCATGGAAAAATTTGGTATTAACATCTCATTCTTTTAACCATTTAGATCTGGACCTTTTCTTCCAATAAATTTTCTCTGATTTGCGCAACTCCTCCAACTCTTTGCAATTCAAACTACGATCCATGACTAGCTGCTCAAAAGGCACACCTGCCACTTGGGCACAATGATCTAAAGCTTCAATATCTGATAGCATCTCGTCAATTTTAGCCCTAATATCAAATTTGTTGTCACGCTTCCATGCAATCAGTTTATGTTTCATATTTAACAACTTCCTATGCAATTGGAAATCTAAAGTACCTTCCACTACAGTATTTACACAAGTTGCTCTAATCAATTCAACTATCTCTTTCTCCTCCAATCAACCCACATCTAGCCTGAATGGCTTTGGCTCGCCTTTTAACAGTCTCGTATTAAGCATATTAGGACAGTGATCATATGCCAATTTTGACATAGCCCTAGTTGTAGATAAGGGAAAATTTTCCAATGAAGGCTGCTCTTAGAGACATTGATGAGTTTAGGTGTCAGCCCTATTCACAAATCCCATGAGACATTCCATGTGGGCTCCCTCATGGTAGATAAAGGTGATGGATTGGAAGAAAGCTTTGGAAGGAAGATTATGTGTATGGAAGTTTTGATGGCCCCGTAGGCCCCGTTTCTTTTGTGGTTGTGGTTGATCGAGGGACTTGGGAGCAGCTTGAGATCAAAACTGAGTTTTTTGTGTCTGGCTCATTTTCACCTCCAATTGCGGACTTCTTTAGCCTTGCGGACTGGGCCCAAAGAGGATGGAATTTGTCCCATTGGCCTGATATCAAGACTATTAGCTCCATTATAATTGTTCTTAAGCTTCGATCAAAGGAGGAAGTCAATAAAACCTTGTCTCATATATTCTACAGAGTTCGAGGCAGCCTTCTTGCCTTCTTTCATTAGACCTGTGGAAGGGCATTGGATCATTCTTCCTTTATGCAAATGGAATCAGTCTAGGTTAAATTTTGGGGCCTTCCGTTGTCCGCGTGGAATCTGGCTATTATAAAAAAAAGTGCAGGTCGATGTGGGACCTATCGGGATTTGGACTGGGACTCACTTCTTAATCCCATATGTCAATTTGTGCGTGTTAAGATTGGCATATGTGCTGGTTTGTCTTTTCCCGAAAAAATCCTCTTATTCATTAACGATGATTATTTTGAGGTTTCAATTACAGATGATGAGGATTCACATCATTCGAAGAAACTCTTTGCAGCGGATTCGTTAAGGGGAGAGGGGGGGGGGGGGGGGGGGAGGAAGCAGAATGGGCAGAAGGTGCAACCAGAAAAGTTTTTTCAGGTAACTTTAGCCGCATTTGCATTGAAGTAATAGCAGGATTTGCATTCGATTGAGAAATTTGCATTCGAATGAGAAATTTGCATTCGATTCATCGAAGGGATTCTCGAAACGGTTTCTAAAACAAGCTATTGTTTCTCTGACGAATATGAATTCCAGTAAGGAGCATATTGAGGTGCCAGTTTTGGGTAATGTGCGAAAATTTGATGTGCGCTTTCTTTCTTCTTTACACCCACCCTCTGGTAGTCCGGCAGGAGCACCTTATCCATTACAAGGACAAGATAATGAAAAGGTGGCTGTGGCGGCAGGAGAGAGTTCCAAAGTAGGTGGGGCTGACAACCATATTTTTGATAGAGATTACCTGTTAAACGTGGCAATCGTGTCCTCTTCCCTAGGGGAAAAATTCCTTTTTCTTTGTCTTTTCTTTGGAAAGAGATTGAACTTAAAAGGAAAGTGGTTTTTTTGCTAACAAACCTGGTTGCTCTTTTGTGTCTCCTTGCTCAGAAGAAGTTCTCGATGTGGTATGTCCAACAGAGGTTCTCGGCCTTATTTTTGGTGGTTATTGTTAAAGCAGAAGATGTATCGTCTTAACTTCCATCTAGCTACAGGCAAAGGTTTGGGGAAGAAGTCTAGGACTCGCTTTGACCCATTGTTGATTGATCATTTGGCTATCTTGGTCATTGAAGAGGAGGATGCTCCTGCTAATCCACTTCTCTTGGTGAAGGAACCCTTTGTGGGTGATAATTTAAAGGAGAATTGGCGGATTCAGAACCTGAGATTGTTCCTTTGGATGTTGTACCTCAGGAGAAGAACCCGTTACTTCTGCCTGGACCGTGCTCTGAATAGACCTCGCTTGGTAAAACTAAGTCTTTTGATGATTCACCTATGGTGGAAAATTGTTGGATGATATGGCCATGGATGATGTGCCCTTGAGTGTGGTGTTAGAAGAAATAAAGGAGCGTCGTTGAGTAAGGGTTGTTGCTGTTAATGAAAAGGGGACTGCCAAAAGTGGTATAGGGCCCTAACCTGAGTCAGTCTCAGTTTCTAAGAGCTCTGCGAAAGTCACTGTTAGTGACAAGAAGATGAAGGCCGCTCTTAAGGGTAAATCATTTTTAACTATTCCAACTCATGTAGGAGCTTTTTGGAATAAATAAAAAAAATAGTTCATTTAAGGAGTATATTTTGATAAAGGGTGTGGTTTACATAAGGTTGCAACCTTATACAATTAAAGTTTAGAGGACATTTAAACTTTGTCGTAAGATGTTATTTTTGGGTTAAAATTTCTTAGGATGGCCATAAAATCTATTATCTCTAAGTATAGAAATTTAAACTCAAAAAATAGTTCAGATCAAGTAAATCTATAAATACTTGTAAATCTTGCAAATGGATGATTTAGATAAAAAAAAAATTTATATAAAGTTGCAACCTTAAAGTGTAGAATTAAGGTGCACCTTAAAAATCCATCTAAAATGTCATTTTGATGTTGGAAAACCCTCTAGTTGATCATCTCGATATAGAGATGTATAAATATGAAAAGAAAAAAAATATTTCGAGTTTGAAAAATAGTTTATCTTGCAACACAATATCTGGACCGTCAATTTTCAAGATTTTCAAGTGTTTATAGATTTACCTGATTTGAGCCATTTTTTGAGGTTAGGATTTTATATTTAAAGATAAAAATAGATTCGCAAGTCATCCTAAGAATTTCTGACACCAAAATTATATTTATAATAAAATTTGGTGGTGCGTTTTAATTTGATTGTTTAAGGTTGCAACCTTATACAAGATGCTTAGATAATGTGTTACAAGATGCATTATTTTTAGAACTTGAAATCTTTTTTTTTTCTCTGTACCCATACATTTCAAGATCAAGATGATCAATTGGAGGACTTTCTAACATCTAAATAATCAGTGGATTTTTTAGGCGCGCCATTCTTCTAAATATAAGGTTGAGATTTTTTGATTTGATAAATCCCTTTCTAAAATATTAGACTTTCCTTCGAATTTTCTTGGTTGATTAAGGTGAAATCGAAAAGACTTTTATCTTTGTGGATAAATCTTGGAGATTTGATACGTAATGCATCAAATTTTATTGGTAACTTAAGGTGAAATCAGCATCATTAAGTAACTTTTTATCTTTCTTGATAAGTCTTGCAAATTTAGTGTGCAATAAATTATTGATGAGGAAAGAGCCTTTTAATGTTTCATTAGGGTTGATAACCAAGGAAACCCATTTCTTTCCATATATCAAATGTAACTGAGGGTATGGTGAGGTTTGTGTGACGTGCCCAACTTATACTATACAACAATACACATTTTAATTTTTGCTAGAGAACATGGCTTAGTATCGAAAACCTTCCAATGGTTTGGGAATCCATGTGTAGCCCTAATTTTGAAACTAAATTTTTAAAAATAATGCAGATCAAACAAGTCGATAAATATTTTAAAAGGTTTAAATTAAATGGTTCATATAACTCATTAAAAGATGTATTATTTTAGGACTTGAAATTCTTTTTCTATCTCTATATATCTTGAGGTAGATAAATTAATTGAAAAGTTTTCCAACTTCGGAATACTATTTTCTACTATATTTTTCAGGTGAACCTCACTTTTATATTATAAGGTTGCAACCTTATTATTTTTTCCACACATACATAAGTATATATAAAAAAACATTCAAAAAATATGGGTGCAGTTGGCATACAAATGCATCTGTAGCTGTAGAGGTAAGGTGCACCTTCAAATTTTATCATGGTATATAATTTTGATGTAAAATGTGTTTAGGATTATCTTAAAATCTATTTTTATATCTAATTATAAAATTTTAAATTTAAAAAATGGTTAAAGTCAAATAGATCTATAAACATATGAAAATCTTGAAATGGACGGTGTAGATAATATACTGTAAAATGTACTATTTCTAAGACTTAAAATCTTTTTATTTTTCATGGTTATACATCTCGATGTCGAGATGACCAATCAAAGGGTTTTTCAACATTAAAACTACTTTTTTTCGATAGATTTTTGAGGTCGCATCCGTAATTCTATATGATAAGGTTGCAGCCGTTTATAAATTTTTTCCAAAAAAATATTTATGAATGAATTTTATATTATTTTACTCATTATTTCCAAAATACATCAGATGGTCATGATAATATAATAGTACATCAGATGGTCACCATAGTTCGGGTCTGCATTTATTTATTTATTTAGAAGTTTTTCAAAAAAATTATTATATATGAGTGCTGACCTGGAGTGAAAACTGAATATTAAAAGGCTGACGTAGTTTTTGGTTATTCCAGCAAGTTCCATGGTTAGTTTTAGTCATTTGCTTTTATTGAGGCATCCTTCTTGTAGAACCCCAATCCCCAATATTAACCAGAAAACTGTCATTTCTGCACGCCACGCGCACCGCTTAACAGGGGCAATAACGTCATTACACAAAAGTAGGCATCCCCGTCCTTTTTAGTTAGGATGAGGGTATTTTTGTCACTTACATACCTGCCACGTGTAGAACCCATTTATATCCCAAGCGCGCAGAACAACAACTATAAATAGCGCCCTTCGCCCTTTTCTGATCCACGGGCGTACCTTCTTCTCTCTCTAAGCTCACTTTCTCTCTCTAAAAGTTTTCTCTATCTAAACAGGTTCCCTCCCCCTTCTCTCCTCTCTCTCTCTCTCTCTCTCTCTCTCTCTAGGGCTGGGCCTGTCTCTCTCTAAGGCACTTATTTCTTTTTGGGGCCTCTCTCCTCGACCCTAATCTCTCTCTCTCTCTCTCTCTCTCTCTCTGAAAGGGAGGATTTTGTTTCCCTCTCTTCTCTTGTTTTGCAAGAAACAATGGCGAAGATCTTTGCTCGCCCTTTTTTCAGAGAATCGATCTCCTCTCTCTACAAATCCTCTTCTCTCTCGCCTACTTCTCGCCTCATGTGCTTTCGTCCTCGCTCCAACTCCTCCAGGAAGGAGGGTTTGGAATCCTCGCAGTTGATCGAGGTGGATTTGGAAGGAGGAGATGCGGAGGTTGAGATTTTAGGGTTTAAGAAGCTCGAAGATGCCATCCATGGTATAATTGTAAGGAGATCTGCTCCCTCTTGGCTGCCTTTTCTTCCTGGTTCTTCATATTGGGTCCCACCGAGAAAGAAGCAGCTTAGTGTGGTCGAACTGGTGGGTAGATTGGCCAATCCCATGACTGAGGAGGAAACCATGTCTTTTACAACAGCAAGAGGGTGGCCTTCTTCTTCTTACTTTATTGAAGGTATGGTATTTTGTAGTGATTTGTGATTTTTGTTTTTTGTTTTTTGTTTTAGTTTTTATTGCTTTATTGTTATTTTTCTAACATTATTTTTCTATCCTTTTCGCATGTCAATTGTGTTATACTGGTATTCATGTTTGTTAGATTTGTTGAGTTTTTTGCTTTTGTGGAAAAATTGGTCTGACATACAAACCAAAAAAAAAGAGGAAATTTTAGTTTTTCTTAAAGCTAGGTAATTTCTCTCTTCAAGAGAAAATTGTTGGAACATATAAACAGAGCATTTTATTATTCAGTAAACTGTGACTCATGAAGATTCTTTTGGTTAATTGTTTAGAAGTTGAAAGACTTCGAGTTCTTGGAATTCTGAGAAAAAAGGAATAAAATTTGGCGAGGAATAAGGGTAATGCTCGGTGAAAACCTTTTTTTTTTTTTTTGAGAAAAGGTTAACTTTATATATTAAGTATTGTTTACAGCAAAGCAATATAGAAGGTATCCCACAAGTTGGGTGCTTAGATTACAAGAGTGTAGGGGGTAAGATAGGGTTAGACGTATGGTTGGACTGAGTAAAGGAGGCCCAGGAAAGGGGAATGTCAATGAGTGGAATGCTTTCGACGAACTCCAAAAAGGCCCGCATGGTGGCAGTCTGACGACTGCCATTGGACTTTTCGTGAGTCCATCTTACAGCATTGAAATCACCCCCAAGAAGCCAGGGGAGATCGATCGAGGGAGCCAAGGAAGTAAGTTCTGGCCATAGGCTTGGTCTTAAAGAGAGCCAAAATCTCAGGGTTATGGGTGGAGCCCGAACAGCGTTGCGCTTGGCATGGCTGCCAAGGCCCTGAGGGTTCCAGCGGAGGACCTTCATCGGGGGGAGTGTGACGGGAGGATTTCCTGTGGGATCTCCTCTTTTTAGGCCTTATCGAGAAAGCTGATAGCTGGGCGGTCGGCTGGGCCATGCCTATAGGGGTATCCTAGTTTACCCCGGAAAGCAGGTTTGCTTGGTGAAAACTTTGGTAGCTAGGAGATATTGGTTTCATTATAGCCTATTGGTAATTTTTCGCCTCTTTGAATTTCAAGGGAAAGTTCAGTTGATACCCCAAATAATAAAAACCATTCCTAAATATGTTATTCTTATTGGCGGAAAACAAAAAATATGTGTTAGTATTTGAACTTGTTCTCCTGATCTTTAATCTCACCTCTGTCAAAAACTTGCAAACACCATTGCCATGCTTGATATTAATTGTTAACCTTGTTTCTTTCATATTCAGTTCTTTTACTAATATTCAAACTAATGTTCGAGGAACTTTTAAGTGCTTGGAATGCATGATGAGTAATATGTTTAGTAGCAATAAAATTGTACTGAGAAAAAGTTTCTTAATGTGTCTATTCTTTTACTTCATTCTATAGCAGTAAAGCTGATATCAAGATAGTCTGTGTATCGTTTTATTTTAAGTTGTTTACTGTCAAGATAATCTGTATCGTTGAAACTTGCAATATATGCACTTATTTTTTCTTTTCTTGAGTAGGTAATTCATACATTTATTCATTGAGTAATTTATAAATTTGTTCTTTATCATGCAGATTCATCTCCCCATCCTGTTGAAGGGAACTCAAAAAAGACTCCACACTCTGAGGAGGAAGAAGGATAAGTTGATGGTTGGGAAACTGCATTTTAAGTAAGTGAACCGCTTATCTGCTGCTGGTATGAATGAGGCTTCATCCCTTCAGAATGTCTTGATTTATGATTTAGAAATTGACAAAATTGGAGGAAGAATTCACATATTTACAGTAGTTCAAGCCCTAGGAGTAGAGTGTATCAGTAAACCTGCTGGCTATAGGAGGACCTTTGTATGTAGTTTTCGTTCAAGTACATTTAGCCAGACAGGAGGACCTTTGTATGTAGTTTTTGTTCAAGTACATTTAGCCAGATGCTAGTTTGCTTAAACTTTTTCCTCGCCATGCTAGATCATTTTTAGGATAGAGTTGGGACTTATCTGAACACAATTTATCATTTGGGCTGGTTATATAAGTCCAGCTAATGTAGCCCAATGTCTATATAAGAATCAAGGACCAAGAAAAGTATCTCAATCTGTGTTATCCTGCATGTGGATCCTAAATACTGCTATACAGTCTTTATTCGCGAATTGTTAGGTTTTTTTCTCCATAATAGAATTATCTATGTTTGTCGTCTTGCTTGTATGGAACGTTTTTCTCCTGAAGTCTCTTTGGGTCTTTCCCTTGTGGTGTGTGGCGA
Source organism: Amborella trichopoda (assembly GCF_054954075.1). Lineage (NCBI taxonomy): Eukaryota > Viridiplantae > Streptophyta > Magnoliopsida > Amborellales > Amborellaceae > Amborella > Amborella trichopoda. The sequence continues at coordinate 58,368,172 of NC_142336.1, read as the reverse complement.
TTGTCATCTTTGTGTTGCCAATTTATTAAATTGGTCAAAAGCTCTTTGATGTGTTTTTTCTTCTTTTTTTCTTGTTTGTGTGTTAACAGTTAAACTCAGAAATCACTAGAAAGAAACCTGCTGTTTTGACTAATTTCTCATAGAAGTTGGATGAACTTCTAACTAGCTTAACAGAGATGACACTTGAAATTTTCCTGCCAATGAAGGAATCTTGAAATTTCTCCTAAATGAGGCCTCATTTTCTCCTAAATGAAGCCTTATTACAGATCATAGAAAGAAATGAAACCTTATTATTTACCGACCTATGAATTCAAAGTATCAAACATGAAATGAACCATATGCATCCTTCTACTTGTTTGGAAATCAACTGAAAATTTAATATTTTGCTCAATCTCGGATTCTGTCTTTGCACATATTGATATATATTGGTACATCTGGTTGTGTTGGATTTTCAAAATAAACTCTTACAATAATTTAGTTTTCTATAACATTTCTGTAAACATGTGCATATATGTGTGCCATTATTGATCAGAAAAATGTTTGTGCACATGTGCCTCTTCCATTTAATGGCGATTCATGCACTTCCTCTGTGTGTCTATGTGTGTTTTTGTAGAGAGAGAGAGAGAGAGAGAGAGAGAGAGAGAGAGAGATGCATAGAAAACTGGAAAAATCAGCCTGAAAGCTTCTTGAAAGCAATGAAGACTTTCTACCGTTCTGACCTCAAGACAGTTCTTTGGATATAATTTATGTCACCACCATCAAAGTGCCGGCTGTAAATGTCAAACTTATTGAACTTTAGCACTAATTTTCAACAGCTTCAGCTTCTCAATGAGCCATTGTTTTTTAATGAAAATGGCCGATCCAAAGGGGCAAGTACATTCATATGTTTTGCTAGCTCTCTATTTCACCCGGCCAAGATTGAGTATACAGGGCAGACTCAAGGTTTTACATGTCATATCCATCATGTTTAAATACAGGGAACTGCCGTAAATTTTTCCATTTTAATATATTATTTAAAAAATGGCCACTCCAAAGGGGCTTGTTTATTTAAACATTTTGCTAGCTCTCTATTTCACCTGGCTAAGATTAAGTATTACAGGGCAGACTCAAGGTTTTACATGTTCTATCCATTATGTCTAAATACAGGGACTGCTGTAAATTTCACCATTTTAGAATATTATTTAAATGCATATTTCTTCTTTCAATTTTTTGGTGTCGCATGTAAATTATGATTATCACATGTTCCATAGTGGAATCTGACCTCCTTTTTTTTTTTTCCTCTCTTTATCAGTTGCTATTTCTCGTTGATACTTAATCATACAAGCTCTTTGCAAAGGAGTTCTTAACCAAATTATGCTTGTTGTAACTGTTAGTTGTTACTTTGGTGACTGGTTGCCTAGTTTTTGGCTGCATGAATCTTGTGTCCTTGGGGATAATTTTGAGCAGATTGCCTATTGCCACAGCTAGGAAAAATAGTAACAGTTTTCTTCTTAATTCATTTTTCTTATGAATTAGTATAACCATTATCGGACAGAGCTGGGTGCATTGCTATAAGTGCAAATTAAACATTTGATCCGACAAGTTCTATAGGAAAATTGTTACTGTTACCTTTGTGGCAAAGTAGTTGGAACACAACTTGTGGCGTCGTGATTTTTATTCCATGATTTGCTTTATTGGGTAATTCAAATACATCCTTTTAAGTATCTTGGAGATAATTTCATTAGTAGCAGGACATACTAAATCATGTTTTATCATGATAGGCTCCGAAGTAGCAAACTTTGCCCAAGTTTCTTAAGTTTTTGTAATCACAGTAACCAACACGGTGAAGCAGGTCTTCATTGCCATGCTTATAAAGAGAACATAAAGTGTGATGATAGAAGCGATCTAGCAAAGGTTTTTAGGGACAAATAGAACGGCTGTGAGAGAGAGAGAGAGAGAGAGAGAGAGAGAGAGAGGGTTTTCACTTTTCACATTAAGAGAGGAACAAGTGGGTCCAGAGCATGCAGAGTTGGCATGGTTTTTGAGACTACAACATAGAAAACCAGTGTTTTAAAACCTGGAATCGGGTTTAAGCTCCCCAGTCATTGTGGTGATCGCTGTCAACCGATATGAAATTTGTTGAAAGATACACAATCAGGGCAATCCAACCCACCTGATCTGATCCAGATCGTAGGGTTATAAAATCCTGTAGAAAACTTAAAAACAAGTGGGCTCCCTACTTAAAATACAGGCACTGATAAGAAAAAACTAGTGTCTTTATTACCAATGCTCTAGGTCTTATGCATGTTTTTGCAAGAATTATGCTGGTTTCCAAATGCGTATGAGTAGGGATGGCAGGATATAAAAGTGCTGAAAACTCAATTGAATCGACTTGGGTTCGGTCGAGGTAGTCGGACTTGTCAAGGCGCTGTGAGTCTAGAACAATGACCATGGGAGGTAGCTGAGTTGGGCTGATTCGCATTATTTTTATAGTTGCAGAGTCCGTCAGACCAACTCGGATTCACCACCCTATTTGAGTCCCGAGCTAATTTGGATTTTTCTTACATTGAGATGCATGAATGTATGCATGTATGTGGGCCATTATGCAATGTGTGTTATACATGCATTCTAATAAAAGTTATGTATGTGGTTGCAGGCCCGTGGACTTGTAGATACAATGGCAAGCAGTGGATGGGGGTTTGTACAGAGTAGATCTGGTTGGCATATATGCGGACTTCCCATCTGCTCTTTGAGCTCACGAAAGAAAGACTTATGTAATCCCTCTCTATGCAAATCTTCTTCCCTCTTGACATCCTTTGTGTAATCCCTATATACTTACGAAGAAAATTATAAAACAAAATAATGTTCTCATTATTGCTTCGGAAGGAGAAAAATGTCTATTTTACAATTTGTGGGCGTGGCTGCATTTGTGGAAATCAATGATCCAATGCTCCTGGTGCTATTCTATATACTAAACCATAGTTATGTATAGTGATGCGGTAAAAATGGGGTAAATTTTATTATAGTAAATTTTTAGAATATAATGGTGAAATATGAGAAAAGATTGCACTTGGAAAATAATACAAACCTTCACTAATTAAAGTTGTTTATCAATTATTCGATTTGGATAAAGATGAGTACTATTTTTCTTTGAAACAATCTATTTTGGGGTATGATGGTAAGTTTTGTTTGATAAATTACAGGTATTTTTCCTAAGGGAAAATTATAAATACCCTTCTTCCCTTACCTCAATATCAACTTTTTACCCCTCTTACCCTCAATATTTTTTACCCATCCTACTTTTAATATTTGTTGTTTAATATATTTTGTTGTACTTTAAGCCTTACCATTATTTTTTTTTGTATTTAAATGTCTTTTTTTTCTTCTCCTGTTTTCAACTTAATTTTTTATATTTCTCTTTCAAACTCTCTATCTGTATTCTCTCTTAAATATGTGGTCCGGCACAACGAAGTGCTGGACCATAAAAATGTGTTAGATCGCAAAAAAAAAAAAAAATAGTTTGTGTTGGATCGCAAATATTATAGGAGTTTTTTTTGCTTAAAAGATGTGGCTTGGCATTTTTTTGTGTCGGATTGAAATTTTTTTGCGGTTTAATAGCGTTTAGTAGCGCATATTTGTGTTGGACCGCAAAAAAAATTCGGTTCAGCACGAAAAAGTGCCGGACCGCAAAAATACTAGGAACAATAGTTTTTTTGGATAGTAGAGAGTTCGTGATGAAAGAAATTTTTTGGGCAAAGTGGAGAGATGTACAAAGAATACTGAGAGAAAAAAAATGTTGAAAAAAAGAAAAAAAATGTTGAAAAAGGAAAGAAAGAGGAAAAAATGGATGTTGGTCTAAATGTTTTAATTATTTGACTGGAGGTAAATACAAAGAAAAATAATGTTGGGGTTTAAGATATAATATAAAAAATATTGGAGGTAGGATGTGTAGAAGGTTGATTTGGGAGAGGGGTATTTATAAGTTTCCTTTTTCCTTACCATGCTACAAGTGACTTGCAAAATTCATTTCTACCCAAGCACCACACAGAGAAATTATATGGAAAATTTGAGGTTGTAAAAAACTATATTTGAGTATAGTGAAGATGAAGATGTTGAGATGGATGAGTAGCAAGACAAAAAGAGATAGATTTCGAAATGAATACATATAGGAAGATTTAAGTATGGCACCAATAGATGATAAGATGAGAGAGTGGATTTAGATAGGCTGGCTATGTGTGGCATGAAATTAGTATAACACGCGTTATGAGGTGTGAGTTAGTTTAAGTGAAAAGCTCAAAGAGGGCAAAAAGGTAGGTATAAAAGTATATGGTTGGAAGTAATGAAAAAAGATATTGAAACTTGTAGTCTAAATGAAGATATAACCCTTAATAGAGCAAAAAAAAAAACAATGGTAGGCCCAAAAAAACAATTGGAAATCATGAAACAAAATATAGAAAGTTATGGAGTCATTGAAAATGTGACCCTTAATAAAGCAAAAGGCAGACTAAGATCCATGTAACCGATTCTAATTAACCGATCCTAATTAGTTGAAAAAAAACATTCCCCAATTAATTGAAAAAAAAGTATTGACGATGATAATGATGAGGCAGTAGTAAAAATAATAATTTCTACATTCTGGCATATTTAATTTGTGAAGAATCATTGATACCATGGGTAGTGTGCTTATGAAACTATGTATGCATGCTTCGTGAATATGCATGATTACACACATACCATGTACGCGAGTATTACATGTAAAATTTAGGAAAACCTTTGAAAGGTTGGAAACAAAAGAGCAGTTATCAGATTTCACATTTGAGGGTTAAGATTGATAATCGGCATATCATTTCACATTTCACATTGATAATGACATTTTCACAAGAAGTCGATTAAGCATATGCTACCTAAGCAGGTATTTACGGACTCATTGAGACATGAACAACTTCAATTTTTCAAAAGATAAACAAATATAGGAATTAAGGCCATTTTTTTTATTTCTAAATAGAGGAATCAGCATTGTGTTTCTTTACAATGTTTTTAGATAAGGAAAATTGTTTCATGCGAGCTGGACCGTATTTTTACATATGCGGTTTAAAAACCGTAAAGCATCCATCTTTATAGGTGTTCCATCTAAAAACAATGAAAACTAACGGTTCAGATGCTTTTTAACTAGAACTATTATTTTTAATTTTTAAAATTTATTTATTTTTTCATATGCATGATCTCCATGTTAGAAATTACATGTCCTTAAATTTTAAGTCCTAAACTCCATCTCAAAAATAGATTTATTAAGAAGCCAGTATTTCTACATATGTAGGCTTTGCCACATAGAAACCAGATCCTTTAAATACTGCACGAATTATACCAAGCCTTAAATCATCCAAAAGAGCATAAATGTAACAGATTTTGCCCCAACATTTTTGTGGAAAATCATCGGAGTTCAGAATACCGTAAAATGATTCTAAAAGTCAGTAGTCTTATAGCTGTGGTATAACCTCCAAAATACATAACTCAAGGGATTTACAGGGATTTTATGGGGCCGATATCTAATACATATCTTTACTTTGCGAATAAATAGTATACAGAAAAAGAAGATCTTTATTTCCCAAAATCTTGGATTAACCATCTACAAAATGGAATTGATTAACCAAAAAAGATACTCAAAACTCATTTTTCCCATTTTTCTTTTAACTATTTCATCTCTTTTTTCTTCGATTTTTTTAATCCTTTAACATCATTGTGTATAAAATTTGGAATCCAAAGGATAATACCTTTCATTTCTTTTTTTTTAATCCTTTAACATCATTGCGTATAAAATTTGGAATCCAAGCGATAATACCTTTCACAGCCAAAGCCGCTTATGCTCCAGTATAAGCCCGTTGGTTTACATAATCCCTTTTTCTTTTTTCGTATAGAGCTTCAGATGGTTCAGCGAAGTTAAATGGAAAAGGTTTCTATACTTCCCCTACCATCCAGCCATCCCAGCCGTCCAATTTTGATCAAGAGAGTCACTCACCGTTTGATCTTAGATCCGATGTCTCAAAGTATTTTATTTTCAGTTTTTTTAATACGAATTATATTAATATGAAAATTGGTATTGCCATCTTCTCATTAGGGCACACCTATAAAAAATTTTAAAATTATTTTTTCGATAAAATATAATGACCAAAATACCCTTTAAAACTTTCAAAAGCATTTTGATCCTTTTATTTTATTGAAAATATTTTTTTTTTTATTTTTCGTTAGTGCGAGTTTAATAGAAGATTGGACGTCTAAAATTTGGTGTCAAAATAGTTTATAAAAAAAATTTAAAATAAAAAAGTGTCGAGACGTGACATTGTGATTGGGGAAATCTTAGCCCTCCATTCATAATGGAGGGTTGAATAAGGGGAAGTATATAAGTTTTATGTTGTAAGGAAGCATAGAAAGCTTGTCCAAGTTAAATATGACATGATTGGACTATATCATCAAATTATTTTGTAAACCAAAAGACAATGTATTCATTATATTCTAGTTACCCTGAGATGTGAGTGTGTGTGTGCATTTGTGACCATCACCCAAGACAATCATGGCTTTTGATTATACAAAGTTCCATTGAGGTTCCCTTGAATCATTTACCATTGACTAATTAGAGGAAATAGAAACTCAATTGATGCAATACTTCTCCCCTTCCAAATAAGGACAATATATATATCATTTATATAGGAAACGTATACAATGAGACCATTTGCTTTTAATTTAGGGAAGTCAGTCATCTTTGACTATTAGATTTGAAATCGGGTAGTTGAGGATGTGCCAATGCAAGTTTTGACATATTTTCATCGATTAGATTTCACATCCAATGGCTAAAAATGATTGTAATCTCCGGGTATAAAAATAAATGGCCTCGTAGCATACAATCTCCTGGTATATATGCATTATTAGATTATACCAATAACTATTATTGTTATATTACTATTATAGTATGGTATAGCCCAACCCAACTCCTTCGGGCCTCACCAGTCTTGGACCTTGGTCAGGGGGTTTGGATCCAGCCAGGTCTGGCTCTGGATCCCGCCCCATGCATATTTGGGTCCGGTCAGGTCCGGGTCCACTGAACCACTTACATCCCTAGTTGTCTCCTCCCTCTTCCCTAGACACCAAAATTTCCCATGCCCTCTTCAAGTTTGTATTCAACTGTGGTGTCCCTATCCCATCTTTCTCCATCTCAGGGCACTGACTTCCTTCTCTTCCTCCTAGTATTAGCTAGCTAGCTTCGAAAACGGTAGGTAAGGTCTTCCTAATTCTTTGTTTTTCTAATTATGGCATCAATATTTAACACTTGATCTAAGGATGCGCAACTCCTATTTGTATGGGAAATATCACTCAGCATCAGTCCCCATTATGACTAAGGTTCCAGAAAAGCTCTGCAAGTTCCTATTCTAGAGAACATGGCATCAAGCTTAACCAAACCATATGCATTTAGAGTTTCATCAGGGGAGAACAAGCTACTTGACAAAGTAATCTTCTATAGAAAACAGACTAGCCAGTTGGCTTTTCAGGTTATGAGCTAATCATAGAATATCACATATCTAACGCTTTCTGTGTCTTCTCCATCAACAAAACACCACTAATTGACAAGTAAATCGGCAGGTGATTCAAATTCCCAAGCCCCTTATTCATGGCTCAAGCACCTCGAATGTATTTATCTAGACCCATTAGAATTCCCAATGAGCTCTTCTGAAACCATTAGTATACCTATAGATGACTCGTTATGGATTTGTTCTCATGGGTTCTTCTAAAACCATTAGCTCTTGGAGTAGGTATAGATGATTGTATGTACACCAGAATATTTCACAAAATGCCAACAAAATTCTCTAAATCATTCGTAATGTAGCAGTACATGTAATACCATTTAGAATTAGAATTACGAAAGCAACTTAATGTAAATAATCATCTTAAAGGCACTGAATAAATGATATACATGTGGAAGATGAGGAATACAACTGAACTGTACTCTTACCACCATGAACATTCCACCTTATTGGGGATCAATCTGTACATGCAAGGGTCTTCAAAAGCACCCCAATAAATAACACTTTCATGAAGCAGACTGTCAAGAAATTTGAAAGGAATTATCAGTCAAGAAAACAAATGTTTTAATGTGGGCAAGTAACAAATAATCGTTATCAATAGCCAAAAAGACAGTATTGGAGACCAAAAGATTGAAAGGCAGACACAAAAAAATGCACAATTTTCTCACATGAAAACTTCATAGAGGGATCTCAGTAAAGTCCCAGCATCCTCAGTTCTGTCACATGATCAGAGTCGAGCTCTGGAGGGTTTTGATTCTCGTCTCGGCTTTCTACCACATATTCCTGATATTAAAACAATCAGAAAATAATGTCTTACTATAAATTATGGGTAGAGAACCTTTAAAAAAAAAAAAATTTGGTGCTAGTGACCCAACTTGCAAAAATTGTAAGTGCATAACCTAATTCAGAAACGAAGTTCTGATTACAGACCTTAGTTAACTCTTGTTTGGCGAGAACATGATAATGGCGTTCGGTGATCCTTTGCCCACAAATTATGGCTATGAAGAATCCATAAAGCAACCCCACGAAGATAACAGCCAAGACTAAATAGCCGCACAGGAAAAGTACATTGAAATAAATTAACAGAATCAACTGTATAGGAAATATGAAATCAATGCTTTTGTGCGTGTACGTGTGCATGAAAGAGACTATTCTTTATCATGGTTAGTGAAATCTTTTGCCATGCTAACAATGAAGTTCTTTTCCTCAATTCAAAATCTTTTAAGGGATGCGGAGGCCATCAACATTAACTACTTTTCAGGAGATTCTGCTAATGCATAAGCACAACTCATTTTAGAAAAAATTGCACATGACATATTAAATTTCCTCCAAGATTCATCCTTCATATAATTTTGAATAGGTGCAGATTTAACAGGTACAAACTATATAAATAAGCTTCTCAGAATTGACGCAGATTCCGCTTATTGCTCTAGTGAGAAGAAAACTTTTCATATGAATAGATCACTCAAGGATATCAATGATACTGCTTCTGACTTTCATAAAAGACTTCTGAGCTCCCATGTCATAAAGTTCAAACTCCTATCAGTCATTTAAGAAGGAGAAACAGTGGAATATAATCTCCTACATCTTTGATTTTAAACATTCAATATAATTTTATTTGTTTCTATTAAAAATGGTGAGTACTCATTAAAGGAAGGTGAAAGGCGATGGGAGAGCAACATCCACAAGGAAATGAGCGAAAAAAGGAAAAAGAAAATTGCAAGACTGACTATTTAAATTGGTAGTTCCATGGGTAGCAGCACTGATTGCCTGGCCTCCCAGGGAAGGTTGGAGGATGTGGTGTTATATCAAAGACAAATATCAGAGTGCATTCATGGATTCAAAATTAAAAGTCTTGCACATTCACTAAAAGAGGGGCTCCAAAAGAAGCATTCATCAAACAATACAAGAACGTGCATAAGATAAAGATTTGAGCATACCTGCTAAAGAATAAAATCCATACGGGTGTTGGGCATAACCAAACATTTCGCGGAGTTGCTCTCCATAGAAGTTGTACACCAACAAGCCCAAGGAGGCGACAACCTATAAGAAGCATTATCAAAAAACAAAGAAGTTGCAAACTTCTCCAAAAAACTCATTCAAGATCAAGAAAGACACAGACTATAATAAGAAGACCTCGATTTACGTTCTTTACATCTACTCCCAATACAGGTAAAAAGAGGATTAATTGCATGCAAGCGGAAAGCTACACTTATATGGGTGTTTAAAGAAGTAATGCTGCATATCCCAAAAAGTAGGCTTTATAGAAGTATTGCACTTGCTACATGAACTTAGGAGTTACTCCCCTCTAACTTGTTATGCCAATTATTTCTACCGATGGTTCTCGTAATCTGCAATATATATTGCAGCTTCTAATCAGCAAATACATCTAGCCACGAACAATTATACACATGATATATTATCCAATGAGAGGCAAAATGTCGATTAGTTTTTTTACAATCTTACCAACTGAACAATAAAGAAGAGGATTGCATGATCTCTGAAAACAAGTAGTTGAAACTTCAATCTCAACCACCACCGATCTGGAGGCACGTTTGCTCGTAATAGGTAAACTGCCTTGCACTCGGTACAGTGAGAAAATGCAAAGCCTTCCTGGCATAGTACAGAATCGCAATACAGCTTATAAGGATTTACAAGCAAAGTCGAAACACTGATTTTAATTTAAATGGAAAATATATATTACATAAGCTTGAGAAAAATGCATTCTGAATCAAAACATGAAAATAATATGGCTGACTATTATGAACCAGACCATCAAAACAGTACAAGTCACATTGCAATCAGAAAAACTCTTCTCTAGATTAAATCCTATTTTATAAGAACTAGCAACATAACTAATTTGGTGGTGAATAGTGTTAAGATGTTATATTTACCTTGGTTGATCTCCAACTATCAAGACAGGATCGGTGTACAAATTTTTGTGTGCCTTTGCAATCGCAAGGGGCAATTAGGTCTTCACCTGCAGACAATACTTAATAAGTTTAGAATCCAACTGTGAAAAATCAGTTTAAATCTGATACTAATTTCATACCATTGGAAAGAATACCACATATAAATAATAAAAGGTTATACATAATGAATCATTTCAATATCGTGACCAGAAACAGACCTTCCACTTCTAAACAAATGCGACATTGAGGTCTGTCTGCATTGACTAAACTGTCATTCTCATCAGCATCAAGGATTTGAAGATCAGAATCTACAAGAGCTATATCACCTGGTACCGATTTAGCTTCTCTTGAAGATGAACCATCTTGGGACGCAACACCAGGACCACATAGAGTGGGTTTTGCATCAGACATATCTTCTGCTTGATCACCATTTGATATCAACTGCATAGAAGATTTGGAAATCAAAACATGACTGTGCTAGATATCACAAAAAATGCAACTGTCTCAAGTTCATTATGTACAGATGATATCGTATCCTTGGGCGAAAATGACCAGAGTATGAATATCATGTCTCATACAAAAAAATCACAAATATGTCACTGAAAAGTATGAAGGAGCTTGATTGCAACAAATGCAAGCACAACAATAAGATCATTAACAGCAGAAGAGGTTAGTGTCCAAATTCCAAAATCAATTGAAGAAGTGCACAAAAGGGTGAAGAGATTAGGGCTAGGAGATCTTAAATTAGAAGGTCCTCTGGGGATGCAATCGAGGTAACAAATGATATATTTCAAGTTCTCACAGAATAGGTGAAGATGAGCTTTGACATGAGATGAGATCTAAAGATGACTTCCCATCTAGAGTTGGCAAATGAAAAGGCGGCAATGCATTGTGAGAAAGAAAGAGAGGGCTTTGCAAGAAAATATATTTGGCCATAAATGAAAATGAAAGGAATTCTCGCATTATGAAACTATTCAAGGATAAGGTTGTGAATTTCGAAAAATGGGGAAGCCATCATAGTATTTAAAAATGCGGACCGCCCAATGCCTAGGTGGCCACCTAGGCGGTCCAGAAGGCCTGCGCACATCACCTAGGCCTAGGCGGCGGTCCCTGGGCGGCCGCCTAAGCCGTACGGCACCTGCCTAGGCGGGCGCCCAGCCCCGCCCAAGGCCTATGTCCCGCTTCCAGCCTAGGGCCTACAACCCACCCATGGGGCGGAAATGACTATTTTTTTTTTAGGTTCTATTGAGTTTTTTCTAAAATAAAAGCTTTTAAGGGTCGGTTTTAGGTTCATTTGAAACCTCAAAAAAAATAGATTTTGTGCTTTTCATTGGATTGAAGTATTTCTCAAAGTTAAGAACAATGGATCCAAATATCACCCAAGTAGATTAGATTAGTTTTGGAGTTTTTTAATCCTATTAGATGGTGTTTTTGACAATTTTAGTACTATAGAACATCTTAGAGGTGGAAGTTAGGAGTTCGAGCAATCAAAGTAAGTCCAAAACTTTACACTTTAGATTACTTGTTTTATTTTGAGATGTTTTCTTCAAGATCTAGTCGAAGTGGAGATTCAGGTTGGAAATATGGATATAACCCGAATCCAAATGATAAAAATTGCATAAGATACAATTATTGTGAAAAAGATACAAAAAGGCATATATACCGGTTTTAGAAACATCTTGCCGGCATTAAGGGGGATGTTGCCCCTTGTAAAAATGTTCCTGAAACTATCAGAGAGGAGATTAAGCAATTTATGAGTTATGTAAAACAAAAACTAGAACAAAATCCTTGTCATTTGAATAGGTCTATTTCTGGTTCTGCTAAAAGAAGTGATCCAGGTTGGAAGTATTGTCGTAACCTGAAACCAAGCGATAAAAATTGTATAAGGTATAATTTTTGTAAAAAAGATACCAATTGGGGTATTAACCAATTCAAGAAACACCTTGCTGGTATTAATGGAATATTGCTTCTTGTAAAAAGGTTCCTAAAGGTATTCGAGATGATATTAGACAATTTTTGAATTTAGAAAAATCAGAAAATGATGAAAATGAGCCTTGTTCTATGAAAATATCTTCTCCAGGTTCTTCTAGAAATGGTGATCCGAGTTGGAAGTATGGTTATAACCCGAATCCGAATGAGAAAAATCGTATTAAATATAATTATTGTGGAAAAGATACTAATGGGGATATTTACCGGTTCAAAAAACACCTTTCCGGTATTAAGGGGGATGTTGCTCCATGTAAAAATGTTCATGAGGCTACCAGGGAGGAGAATATACAATATTTGAATTCAGGAAAGCACAAAAAGATAGAAAAGGGTAGAACAGGCTCCTAAGGCCTCATCTGTACATAGTAAGAGGGAGGTAGAAGAAGATGAGGAGGAAAGGTAGATTCAAAAGAAACAAAGGAGGACGAGCATTATGTTGAAGAGCGAGATGACTCTGATGGCCTCGAATATGATGCATTTGATGAACCTTACCCTACTCCTTTTGATGATGATGATACCTGAAGAATTAAGAGTTGAAGACGCTTGAGTGCTTGACTGATGGTGTTGACTGTTGAGTGTTGACTATTGTGTGACTTTGTGTCCTAGGCTGTAAATTTTCTGAATTTCTGTATATATATATTTTTTTCTTATTTTTAGTTTCTACTTTCTAGTTTCTACTATCTAACTTTTGTGTGTATCAGACAATCAGTGTATGCTTATATCGTTTTACTACTCTAGCATTATATAAAAATATAGATTATGGTCCTATGGATTATCAAAGTTCTCTTGTCCACTTCTCCTCAATTCCTTATTAATGGAAATATTAAATATAGATTATGGATAGAATATCAAAATTATAATATTTGTGGTTAGAATATCAAAATTCTCCTCATTTGTATCAAAATTCGATCTTTTTTCTTTCAACTGGGCTCCCAGGTTCTAGGCGCCCGCCTAGAGCTTTTTGAAACACTGCCTACCAATATGAAGGTTAGCAAACAAAACAGCTCCAATCTCAACATCATGTGAGATGGGATAACTGTGCCAGGGAAAAGTGGCCACTAACTTGATCCAATGCAAAAGAGAAGCCGACAGTTGGGAGGCAATTACATTTTAGGAATTTGGTTTTGTCACACACTACTTAATTTTTCATTTCATAAACCATCAAAGGAAATGGGTACTTTCTCAATCTGATATGGTAAATTCGGAAAGTTCCTTAATAATTCTCCATGTATCACTCCATACTTAACAAAACAAAGATGTAATCATTTATTCATGATATTGCAAAGCTTGTGGGAAATAATCATCCATGCATTCTCTCTCTCTCTCTCTCTCTCTCTCTCTCTCTCTCTCTCTCTCATTGTTTTAGAGAAGATAAAACATGTGAAAGATACATTCAATTTGAAGATTTGAACAGCTAAAAACAAACACCTCTCACTCAAAGTCCAAGCCATCTGTAGGAGAATGAGTAGTTACAGTCCACAAAAATGTAAGTGAAACAATACAATCGAAAGCAACTATTGGATGAGAGGATGAGCGCAAAAGCCCTAAATATGTGAGGAATTCCATGAGGCTGGTGATCGAAGAGGTCCGATTTTCTAGGAACTTTTAAAGAAAGAAGCAAGAGATCAGAAAGCTCAAAAGGCTCTGTGTATTTCAGAGTGTATGTCCTTCTCTCTATCCTCCCTTATAGATAGGAAAACATGGAGTTCAATATTCATGTTCTCAATGAGTCTCTAAGAAATGGCCCTCCCAAAAGAAAAGGATCTGCTTATCGTCACAACAATATGACCGTTTAAAGAAACCGTTTAGAAAATAATTAATTGTGTATAAAATATTCTATTGAGGAAAATTTTATAAAAGGGATAAGCATGAAGTATTTCCCATGGGATTCTTCCTATGAGAATAGGAATGGCAAAATGAGGCCTCATAGCCACATATGCCAACATCTCCCACTCGGCCATGAGAGCTGAGCACTAATATTTGTCATAAAGTTTACTCCCACTTTTAAATGTAACCTTTATGACAATATCTTGTCATGAGGGTTCTCTTATGCTTACTTGGATATGCCTCTCATGACAAATGTCCAAATTTTGCATCAAGAGGATTTTCACTCTAATGTGGATTTGTCATTCATGAAAGCCTTATAAATTAGACATTGTTAAGTATCATTAAGTTAATATGCTTAAAAAATAATTCCACACTTAGACCCTTGCTAATTGGTTTGCCATCATATTAGATGGGGGCAAATAACCTGCAGTCACCTCATTCTTCTCAATTACATCCTGAATGTAATGATAATGCACCTCTATGTGTCTACCTTTGGAGCTATTTGCTCAACTTTATAATTTTAATTGTAGCTTGAATATCAAAAAAAAAATTGAACTGGCCCGTTGATTATTGCATCTTCAAGTCATTTATGAAGCACTTTATCCATATGGTGTTAAGTACAAGTAATGCTACACGCAATATACTATGCTTCCTATATATATCGAGTAACACATCCTTGTTATCAACCTTATTCTTAGCAAAATATGTAGCAGAGTATCCTAAACCTTCAAGCTTATTTGTTTGAAAACAAAATTTAAGATGTTTGGTTCCCTTAATGTACCTTAGAGTTATTTTAATGCATTTCAATGGGCTATGTCATAATTACTTTGATACCTACTCACATGGCCAACACCATAGTTCAAATATGGTCTTGCACATCGTACAATATATATTACGTTGCCAATAGCTTATGCACAAGGAACATTGGGTTTGTCTTGTCCTTCTACTGGACAACCCATCTTAGATAATTGTATTCCCTTCTCAATAGGAATGGATAAGGGTTTACAATTTTCCACTCGGAATCTTTTAAGGATACAGTCAAAATATCTCTCCCCTATCTTTCATCTCAAACCAAGAAGAAAGCCATGACTTGGTCTCATCAATCATTTCCAAGTCATTTCCAGCTACTAGTATATCATCCACGTATAATTAGATACTGTAAGATTACTCCCATTCCCCAAGGCATACACACAATGATCTAGTCTATTCACTTCATATCCTATTTGAAAGATAGCATTGTGAAATGTCAAGTTCCACATCTTGAAGATTGTTTTAGATCATATAAAGACTTATGGCCCTTAATTATGCAGCATTTACATCCATTTGATAAAGTTCTAAGTCATAGCGAGCAACAAACACGAAATTATTCTAGTAAATGATGGTTTCCTTTAATTCTCCAATACAAAATGCAGCATTTACATCTATTTGATAGAGTTCTAAGTCATAGTGAGCAACAAATGCTAAATTGTTCTAGTGGATATGAGCGCTACAATCGTGGAATAAATGCCAATATAGTCGACTCCTTTTCTTTAGGTAAAGCCCTTTGCTACTAATCTAATTATCTATTGAGCCATTAGATTTTAGCTTTTCTTTAAGTACCAATTTGCAATCAATAGGCTTCATATTTAAGGGTAAATCACAAATATCTCATAACTTCATTATTTTAAAGTGAATCAATTTCTTCTCTCATGGCATTAAACCATTCTTGAGATTCTTGTCACGTCATCCCATCATAGAAGTCAAACGGCTCATCAACGTCATCTAAGTCTACAACTATCTATGTCCTCACTCATGTAGACATAAAAGTTATCAAGATAACATGGAGCTCTAAACCTCTTTTCACCACTTAGCTTAGGATGCATTGTTGTTTCAACATCATCATCTTGGTTATGATGTCTACCATCCGTTGTAGGTAGTGGTTCTAAATCACCTATAATCTTAAGAGGATCATCATTATCATCTATAGGTGGACTTTTTAGGCTAAGATCTTCTAGGAACTCAGCATCTTTACTTTCAATGAGACCCTTGTCCTTATCATAAAACCTATAAACCTTTAAACCTTCAGGGTACCTTATAAAATTACAAATTAGTGTTTTATTTTCTAATTCATATCTGCTTTGATGTGCAACAAAAAAATGCGTTGTTGACCCCCATCTCTTTAAGTTGCTCAATTCAGGTCTCCTATTTGTACATAATTCATAAGGTGATAAGGGGTAGAATCTATTGCTTTAGTTGGAATCCTATTAAGCATATACATTGTTGTACTTACTGCTTCTATTAGTGCTTCTATCTTGAATAAGAAGTATTCTAATTTTTTGTTTTCTTCTCAATAGGTTTATGAGTTTATTGCTAATGCCAAGTGGTTCACCCTTCAGCACATATGATAATCTATGTTGAATACGAAGATATTCCATCTTCCTCTTTCACATGCTAAATTTGGTCTCATTTAATTTATCTATTTTTGACAATTTTTCCATCATAATTCTGCTAGCCATGGGACTTGTTAAGTTATATTTGAGCAACCTAATAGTTTCTATGTTCTAAACAAAATTAGATTGTAAAAGAAACTAACTAGAAACCGCCAATAATTACTCAATGTATGGTTTATCCCCATAAAGAGAAAGAGCCACAAATTGCACACTAATCAATGAATATGAATTGTCCTTGATGTTACCACTAAGTTTTTCTAGTAAAAAATTCTTTATGTATAGTGAGAAAAAAACATAGAACAATAATCAAGATCATAAGCAAACTTTCACAAGCCGAACAGATGCTCTCTAGGTTTCACAATAAATATTTATAAAACAAAGTTTTTCACAAATAAAATTTATTTCTTTTCTAGCACTCTAACCCAACCACCATCCCCTTTCACACAAAAATTCATGTTATTTCATTAACCAAAATTCATGGAACTCATTTCACACAAAACAGATAATAAAAAATATATATAAAACAAGAGCAATATCAATCAACTATTATTATTGATGAGAATGGGGAAAACACCCCCCAAAAAAAAAAAAAGGCACAAATAAAGGTCCTAATAAACATGGCATTTTTGTGGGTTTTGGGTGAAAAAGTTTAAAGAAGGAACACCTTTCGGTGTTTCTGTCCTTTGGGTAGAATTTTAAGACAGATGAATTTTCTGAAACAGGAGCTCATAGTGCCCAAATAGAAATGAAAAATTTGAAATTGTGAGTTTTATTTGTGATCCCTCTTCTCCTTAGAGAAGAATAAATGAATATGTGAGGAGCAAACCATACAACAAAGTGGAGAGAGAGAACATCACCTTTAAAAAAAAAAGATCGATCTATCTCTATAACAAAGATCCATCTATCTCTATAACATTAAAAGCCAAAAGGACAGAGGAAGCCTTTTGTTGTTGTTTCTCGTTCGAAAAGTCAAAACATCTTGGGGAAAATGATAAGCTTTTGCCCTTCGTTTATGTGGTCCAAGAGAAAAGGTGAGGAAGATGACTACTTAATTACTTTAGCATTAGAAAAGTGTATTGTAACCCTTTTATACAATATTGATATAAAACCAATGTTAAACTGATGGAACAAATAGCTTTAAAACAAAGAAAATAAGGGCTTGTTTCTGATAAGGTTAGCAGAGATCAAGCATAAGAATCAATACTGAAACAGGGGTATGGCGGAACTTGTAGCAGAGAAAGAACAAGGCTAATAAGTTTGCTCATTAAGATTGACGTTTTAAAGAAGCGTGCAGTAAGATGCAAAGTAATATTAAAACGTGCGATATGTAATTAAGATAAAAAAACTGACTGCAAATTCAAGAAAACTCACAAAGGACAAAAATATAAATACCAAAATAAAGAGGAAGATGAAACCTGGTTCGCTCTAATACCAATAAAAAGTAAATATTGGATGCGAGGATAAAAGCCAGAGCCCTATATCTGAGAGGGAATGCATGAGGCTAGTGGTCCCAGAGCCGGATTTTCTAGAAACTTTTAAAGAGAACAACAAGAGATCAAAAAGCTCAAAAACCTATGTGTTTGTCACTTTGTATATCCTTCTCTCTGACTTCCCTCACATATAGCAAGATATGGACTCCAACATTCCTCTTCTCAATGGGACTTTGAGAAACAGACTCCCAAAAGATTGGGATGTGCTTATCCTCCCAACAACATGACCATTTGAAGAAAACTATTCAGAAAATAATTGATTATGTACAAAATTATAATATTGATAAAAACTTCATAAAAGGGATGAGCATGAATGGCAACGTGAGGCCCATGGCCACAGGGGCCAACAGCAAACAATACTCCCAACCAGAAAAACACTTCATTGCAATAAAAATTTGAGGAAAGCATGGTCTCAGAAAACTCAAAAGTCCTTTCATATTACACCAATCTTAGTGGCAAATGGAAATGAAATTACTGCAATCAATCAACGACAAATCAATCAACGACAGCCCATAGTCGCCCATCAAATGACATTGAATTTGCTCTGCACTGCCCAATCTCATATGGATTTCGAACAAATCATGAGAATGAAATGGAATTCAATTTAACCAGAATCAGTATATGACCTTGATGAAGTTCATCACGATAAGTCACTAAATAAACCTTTCCAATGAACAATGAAACCTTGGATAATCTCATTTATTGTTGTCCATGTCTATTATATATGTTTTGGGAATTTTACTGTTTATGTGAACAAAGAACACACAAAAACAGTAACTCTGTGGAAAAAGAAGGATTGAGTGGAATAATTCTCCATTTTCCACCATTGGAAACTACTACACAAATTATAATCCACAGTCGAAGTGATGCCCAAAAGAATTTGTCGCATGAAAAATTAACAGTAAATTAGAATCTCAATGAAAATAAAATGAGAGTTACCTGGTTTAAGAACTCACATGGCAATGATAATTAGGGTTTGGTTCAGACCAAGTATTTGTAGTGCTTGCTTTCCCTGGGAGGAATGCAAAGGCGGGCTGGACTGGGACTGCAATAATTTTGAATCTATTTATTTAGAGAGAAAAATCATTTATATCTGTGGAGAGAGAGAATGAATTCCTTCCTCAGATAAAATTATGTCAGATAGCATTCATGCATTTAGAGAGAATGTAGAATCGTGAGAATTGAGATACAGGGAAATCATTAATGTATACAGGCTCTAGGGAGTGACTTCGCTCCCTTTTTAGAGAGAGAAAAAGTCAGTGATTTAT
The DNA here is from genome assembly GCF_054954075.1 of Amborella trichopoda. Lineage (NCBI taxonomy): Eukaryota > Viridiplantae > Streptophyta > Magnoliopsida > Amborellales > Amborellaceae > Amborella > Amborella trichopoda. The sequence continues at coordinate 58,348,707 of NC_142336.1, read as the reverse complement.
TTAGGTTTTAGAGAGAGAGAGAGACTGAACGCGGTAGTGTCAAGTCCAATAAAGGTTTATTAGTTGTCGACAATATCCATGAACCTTCGAAATGGACACTTTTGTGATATTTTCACGACAATTCTGAATATACCCCTAATTAATTTTATCCCCACACGTTTAGCGAAAAATTTATATAAAGCCGAGGCTCTAAACAATCAAATTAGAGCCTACCTCAAAACTTTGACTAGAAGAAGTTTTCTTGATGCCCAAATATCCTCAAATTGATCATCTCAACATCAAGATGCATGGGCATAAGAAAAAAATGGATTTCAAGTTTTTTAAATAGTGCATCTTGTAACTCATTATTTTACCATCAATTTTCATGGTTTTCAAGTTTCATAGATATGCTCGATCTATACTATTTTTAAAGTTTAAGTTTTATAATTAAATATCAAAATATACTTTAAGGATATCACAAAGATTTTCAATATTAAAACCATACTTTTCAATACTATTTGAAAGTGGGCTCTAATTTGATTGTTTAGAGCTTCGGATCTATACAAACCACATCCTATATTTTAACCATCGGAAAAAGTTTATATAAGAGTAGCACCTAAAAAATCCATCGGTAAAAGTAGTTTTAATGTTGAAAAGGTCTCTAATTGTTCATCTAGACACTGACATATATGAATATGTAAAAAAAAAGGATTTTGAATTCCATAAATAATGCAACTTGCAACACATTAATTAAACCGTTCATTTCAAAATTATTATATGTTTATAGATCTGCTTGATTTTAACCATTTTTTTAGTTTAAAAATTCATTATTAAATATGAAAATAGATTTTAAGATAATCCTATGAATTTTTACACCAAAATTACATGAGATGATAAAAATTGGGGTGCGCCTTAATTGGATTGTTTGAGGTTGCAACCTTATAGAAATCACACCCTTTAACCATTTAAATTAAGAGATTTGTATGGTAATATCCTTTCGGAAAAAGTTTATATAAATGTCAGTCTCTAAACAATCAATTTAGGGTGTACCTAAAAAATTTCACTAGAAAAGGTTGTTTTGATGCCCAAATATCCTCAAATTTATCATCTCGACCTCAAGATGCATGGATATGAGAAAAAATGGATTTCAAGTTTTGGAAATAGTGCATCTTATAATGCATTTTTTTATCATCAATTTTCAAGATTTTAAAGTTTTCATAAATCAACTCGATCTACACTATGTTTTAAGCTTTAATTTTTATCATTAGGGATGAAAAATATACTTTAATGCTATCACAAAAATTTCCAATATTGAAATCACATTTCTCGATACTATTTGAAGGTGTGCTTTATTTTGATTGTTTAGAGCCTCGGCTCTATACAAATCGCACCCCTTAATTGAAGATAAATGTATGATAATATGATAAATGTATGATAATATCATTTCAAGATATTGTTATTAAAAACTTTGCTTGAAAATATGAATATATATTCATGCTTATTTTTATTATTAATGTTTTTCCAAAGTGCTCTAACTTCGGAACTTTGATCTTTGAAGCTTTTTTACCTTTCTTTTTTTTTTAAAAAAATGCATATTTATTTTACCCATTTTTTAATGGAAAAAGTTTATATAATATTGCAACCTTATAATGTAGAGCTATAGATACACCTCAAAAATCCATCAGAAAATATAGTTTTAATGTTGAAAAACCCTTTGATTGACCATCTCAACATCGAGATGTATGACTATGAAAAATAAAAAGATTTTAAGTCTCAAAAATAGTACATTTTACAACATATTATCTACATCGTCAATTTTCAAGATTTTCGTATGTTTATAGATCTACTTGATTTTATCCATTTTTAAAATTTAGAATTTTATAATTAGATATAAAAATAGATTTTGAGATAATTGTAAGAACATTTTACATCAAAATTTTATACCATGATAAAATTTGAAGGCGCACTTTACCTCTACTACTACGGATGCATCCGTATGCCAATTGCACCCTTTTTTAAAAGAAAAAGGTTTATATAAGGATGCAACCTTATAATGTAAAACTATGGATACACCTAAAAAATCCATTGAAAAATGTAGTTTTAATATTGAAATATCCTTTGATTGATCATCTCGACATTGAGATGTATGACCATGAAAAATAAAAAAAAAATTAAGTATCATAAAAAGTGTATTTTACAACATATTTTCTACACAGTCCATTTTCAAGATTTTCATTTGTTTATAGATCTACTTGATTTTAACCATTTTATATTTAAAATTGTATAATTGGATATAAAAATAGATTTTGAGACAATCCTAATAACATTTTACATCAAAATTATATATTATGATAAAATTTGAAGGTGCACCCTACCTCTACACCTACACCTACGGATGTGGCCGTATGCAAACTGCACCCTTTTTAAAAGCAGGAACTTCTTATTTTAAAATCCAAAGTTCAACGAGCCTTGGATTTTGAATTTTTGAAGTATTCTTTAGAGCCTACTGGAGTGCAACCTTACCTATATGCTTGTTGCACTGTCAAATAACTTTGGATTTAAGAAATGTGAAGTATTCTATGTAGCGAGGCCGTGTGTTTGTTGCACCCAGAGAAAACTTCGAATTTTCAAATTCGAAAATATATAGAACTTAAAAAAAAAAAAAAAAAAAAACTTATATAGAGCCGATGCTATAAAAAGTCAAATTAAAGCCCACATCATAACTTGAACTATACGAGGTTGTTTTGATGCTCAAATATCCTCAAATTCATCATCTCAATATCAAGATGTACAGATACGAGAAAAAAATAAATTTTAAGTTTTGGAAATAGTGCATATTGTAAGCATTTGTTGACCGTCAATTTTCAAGATTTTCATGGATCCGCTCAATCTACACTATTTTTGAAGCTTTAAATTTTATAATTAGAGATAAAAATATATTTTAAGGCTATAACAAAGATTTATGCTATTGAAACTATATTTCTCGACACTATTTGAATGTGTGCTTTACTTTGATTGTTAGAGCCTCGGCTTTATACAAACCGTACCTTTTAAAAAAAAGGGGCAAAAGTTGGTGCAAGCTTTCTATGCTTCCCCTACATATAAAATTTATATACTTTCCTTTATCCAATCGTCCATTATGAATAGAGGGCTAAGATTGCCCTAATCACAATGTCATGTATCTACACTATTTTATTTATTTATTTATTTTTCTATAAATTATTTTGACACCAAAATTTGTACGTCCAATCATCGATTAAACTCGTACCAGCAATATATATATATATATATATATATATTTTAAATAACAAAAATGATCGAAGTATCTTTAAAAGTTTCAAAGGGTATTTTAGTCATTATATTTTATCGAAAAACTATTTTTAATATTTTTTATTGGTGCGCCCCAATGAGAAGATGGCACGTACCGAATTTCATATTCATACAATGTGTATAAAAAAACTAAAAATAAAATACTTTGAGACGTCATATATAAGATCAAATGGTCAGTGGCTCTTTTGATCAAAATTGGACGGCTGGATGGTAGGAGAAACATAGATGTTCCAGGGAAAGTATAGAAACTTTTACCTATGAAGTTAGGGTATTTATGGAAAAAAATAAAAGAATGAAAAAAAGATAGGTATGAGCAAATATCCATATTTTCAAGGGGATGTTTTAACAATGGTAATTTAAATGGATATAACAGTAGTCCTCTATTAATTTAACTTGAAAATCTAAGAAAATTTATTACAATCTATATGGATTCAAGTTTAAAATTCCTGAAAAAAAAAAAAAAGAAAAATCATAAATTGGAATAGTTGAAAAGAATTTTCACAGTTTAAATTATAGGTGTGTTAGATAAATTTCCAATAAATTAATGCTAAGATAGTGTATGCTCTTGGAGTACCATATGTCTTCCATGCACTCAACAGATTTCAAGCTATAAAAATATAGTTATTGTAACAATTTATCCAGACCATTCATTCTCCCAAAAAGAAAGTGCTCGTAAACCCACATGATCCGTATTATTTATTGAGTTTTCAATTGGATTTGTACTATTTATTGAGTTTCAAATTGTATTATTGGTGTTGAAATTGATTTTAGAACCATAATACATTCCGAAAGTGCTTTTTGAACAAAAATACGAGATGAGATGAGGTTTTGTTTTGTTTGTATAAAGACTAGGCCTTCTAGAAACCATATCTTTTATTCTTTTTGAACGAAAATACGAGATGAGATGAGGTTTTGTTTTGTTTGTACAAAGACTAGGCCTTCTAGAAACCATATCTTTTATTTTTTCACATCCATGCATCTCTGAGTTCAAGGTGATCCACTTCAAAGGTTTTTCATTTTAGACCGCAAAATGTAAAATTCGTGGGAATTATAAATTATCGCCTTCTAGCCCGAGAAATATAGAGCCAGAGAGAGGAGAGACAGAGAGAGATTTATCTCAGAGAGAGGGAGAGAGACCTTCCTCACTTCTCATGGCGACTGAGAACGTCCAGGGTCAGGCCCAAGCCCAGGCTCAGGCTCAAGTCCAGGCAGAGAAACTGAACCAGGCTTTACAGCACCAGCTGAATTTGGAGGGAGTGAGAACTCGAGCATTGGACCTCTTCAATACCATCTCTCGTCTCCTTGAAATATTCGATCCCATTTCTAGGGCTAACCCCAATCTTCGCAAATGGTCAGCAATTTCTCTCATTTTTTTAATATTTTATCTGGGAATTTTTTTTGCTCATTTCCTCCCTTTTCCTATATGAATGGTTGGTGAATTACTGAGATATATGCCATCTCTGATGAAGAATGGAGAAGTTCATGGAATTCTGGATATTTGCATCTTTATTTAAGGGGATTGGTGTTTTCATGGCTTTGGTTTCTTAATCTTACTCTTGGTGCCATTTTTATATGGGGTTTTCGTAATTGTATTGTTTTTTCGTGGTTTCTTTTATCATTTGCCTTTTCAGCGTGAAAATTAATTTCGGGTTTGGCTAATTATGTAGATTTTTTGTCGCATTTTATTATTTGATTTCTTTGTTACTGCAAATGCTATTTATTACTCCTATTGCTGCATAATTAGGGTTTTATATGGATGCTGAGTTTGTAGTCAACTTCTGATATGAGTGTTCATGTTAACTTTTACACATTTATTCGTAAAATAACAACTTTTTATAATATATATTCCATTCTCCCTCTCTCCTGCATACATCCATTTCTACTTTCTCTCTAAACTCTATTTATAAGTGTTGTTTGCACATTCATTTATTTGATTTCTATACTCTGGTGCGCACATCCATTTCTACATCAGCTCTCATATAAAAATAAAAATAATAAAAATAATAAAAATTTAATTGATAATCAATGAGAAATTACACAACACAATCATAATAAAAAATTTCACATAACATAATCCTCATAAGAGATTAGTAAAAGCTCAATTGAAATAAGATACTTCTTTAGTCTTCTTAGTCTCCTCCAATGCCTCAAAATTTTCTAATACAATTATCACAAATCACACCTTCTAGTTTACTAATCAAACTTCTTCCCATTTTTTTTGCTGGTACCATAAAGATTTTGAATTTGCTATCATAAATTTATTGTTTATTTGAAATTATATAGAGAGACATTTGAAAGACTTCTTTAAAAAATAAATAAAAATAAGGTTTATTACAATAAAATCATGTTATTCTAATCATATTATTCCAATGACTTATCATATTGAAACCAAAGTCTAATCATGTTAGAAGACATGTGATTCCATGTAAGTGCCAAAGGCATGCAAAATAAGTAAGAAATGGTGTCATGATGACTATAGAATGGTACAAGTTATTATTAGAAAAGCTTTTTGGAATGGTGATGCTGTTATTATTAGAAAATCTTTTTTGAATGGTGTGATGATGACTTTAATTCCGCATTTCAGTGGAATTTTGTGACAAAAAAGAAAGAAACGATAGTTTATAGGTAAATGCTTGTAAAATGTTGGTAATGTATTTCCCATATTTCTTTTGGACATAGCCAAACAGTAGCAATGTACTACCGTAGTTGCATCTAAATACTACCCAGACAGTGACAATCCATTTGCAGGCAATATATTACGTAGTACTGTATTACATCAGTAATATATTTCACAGACAATATATTTTCAAGTATCCAAACGACCCCTTAAAGACTACACTGATTCAAATATTCTTCTTAAAAGTTAGCTAAATTCATGGATGCAGATTTTCATTTTAATCACTAGCTAGATAAACTGATGTGTATGTTAGTGTCAAAAGTTACTACGGTGTAGCCGAAGTTTTTGAGAAGGTTGATATTGTATTAACATGGCACTTATTTAATATCGCAGGCAAGATATTTTAGGGCAATTTTCGATGGTCAATCTCGAGCTCTTTCACATTGTGGAGGAGGTTAAGAAGGTTTCAAAGGCATTTGTAGTACACCCGAAAAATGTAAATGCCGAGAATTCTACAAGTATATACCTATCTCTTCTTTTCTTACAACGTGCAACTATTATTATGTAGTAACTACTTCTCTGTTACAAAATTGTAGTTACCATATAATTTCTATTATGTGCTTTTGGTATTCTCTCTATTTCTTTTAGCATTTTTAGTACTTATTCTATCTGGCATGCCAGAATTGGTCCCTGCTGGATAGGTTATGATGATAGAGAATACTCTGTGCAACCTCACTTGTAATATTTTATATGGCTGTTTTGGAATTTTATAAAAACTATCGGGTTGGACATTGATTTAGGCCATTTTCTGAGGATTAGAGATCCGTTGTCAAGAACTTTAGTAGTTATTTTACATGTACATGTGAAGCATCATTGTAAATGAAATCTAGGAAAAGTAAAGCATTGGCAAGATTCTTTAAGGTATCTAGTCCTAGTGAGTCTTCTTTTATATGCTTTAAAGTATTAAAAGAGGAATATTTTAATGAACAGGTTTGGATTCAATTGGAAAGGAAGATGAGAATATAAGCATAAAAGCGAACTTCAATGCGTAGACCATTACTATATTAGTTTTAAATTACTAATCCTTACAACTGATACTTTACTTTTACTTAACAGATAGTTTAAAAAATCCATAAAAAGGTTGTAATAAAATTAATGATTACAGTAAGGCACTTAGTGCTATTGGTTTGTCAAAAGACACAAGAACTCCATGGCCAGATTTTTTTTTTTTTTTTTAAAGCTAATCTAGGGAGGTCTAAAAGTTAGACTTGGAGGGTCTTGAACCCATGTTCTTTGGGGTCGGCTTATAATACCAGTCAAATGCTCGATGACCACTTTATTGCTGCAGTATAAGATGAAGGCAGACTGGTGATAGAGATAACTTTTATGTCAAGTTTCGTGTGATTCCACAGAACGTTGTCATAATTTGGTCTGGTATTGTTTTACTTTGATTTTGCCATCTGAAACTTGATTACTCCGAGCATTTGGGATGCACTTCATTTTATAGCATTGTGATATTCTAATATTTACAGATTACAACTTTTCTATTAGTTCTCAACAACATTCTAGTCCTCCCCGTTTTCTACAGTTCTTTAATAAATTATGTTTTTTCTCTGCTTAAATATATCCTTCAACCACTTTTGGCAAATTGTCATCAGTGTCTCTAACAACTTTGGATCGCAGTATTACCTGTCATGCTTTCTTCTAAGCTCCTTCCTGAGATGGAGTCTGAGGAGACTTCAATGAAAGAGAAGCTATTGCATAGCCTTTCACACCTTCCAGTATCCACTCAGATTGAAAGGCTAAAGGTACACTTACTCTCCGGACCTTCATTCTCTCTCTGTTATTATTATTTTTGTTATAATTATCATTTCTCCCTATTTCAGTGGATTGCACACATGCAATTTGTCTTTCAACTGTGTAACGAGTGGAAAGAGTAAAAACAATGAGCGCATCCTTTTGTTGGTATTTGTTCCATGAACAGAGCCGAATTGATATGATAGCAGCAGCCTGTGATGGTGCTTCAAAGGCCATAGCTGATGCTCGCAAGGCTTATGGATTAGGATCTCGGCAGGTCCCTTCAATGGTGCCCCCAATTGACAAAGTGCAGGCTGCGAAAATCCAAGAGCAGGAGAAGCTTCTCAAAGCTGCTGTAAATGTTGGTGATGGTAATTTTTAAGTCTTTCTTGCTATCAGTGGTATATTTAATATAGTCTCATTCTTATGTTTCTCTGTTTATAGATTACCTGCTTTTCTTTTTATAATTTCTTTTATTTATTTATTTTTTTGAAATTTCAGGATTACGAATACCTGGAGATCAAAAGCATCTACCATCAGTTCTGCCTGCTCACTTGGTTGATGCACTATCATCTGGAGATGGTATGAAAAGTTTTATCGATCTTTATTGTAAATAAGTTAGTTGTCCCTCTTGCTCTTCATGCTTGTCTATGTCTATAAGTTAGTTGTCCCTCTTGCTCTTCATGTTTGTCTATGTCTATAAGTTAGTTGTCCCTCTTGCTCTTCATGCTTGTCTATGTCTATAAGTTAGTTGTCTCTCGTGCTCTTCATGCTGATCCATCAGTTATCATTCAGCGTCAATTATGGTCAATCATATGCAGTTGAATTTTTTCACAGGTGTCCACCCTAAAAATCCTCAAGCGATATCCACAAATAACATTGGCACTCAGGGAACTGCTATACAGGTATTCTTACTTTCAAGTTCTATATAATATCGCTAATGTTATGGTCATTTTTCCATTTGGATGAATTATTGGATTTCATTAACAGTAGATCTCCTATAGTATTCTTATTTCGCTGTAAGTTAGATCTCCTATAATCAATTGTAGAGTAATGCCTAGAGATACACAGAGACACCTGAAACTTTTAATTGGTTTGGTGATTACCTTTGACGGCACATTTGTTCAGACTTCAGATTCAGAGTCTCTGCATTATATCTTAAGCATAGAGCATTTCTTGGAGTTTGAGGCATCATTAGTTGGTTTCTCCAAGGTTCATATGGTCTAATCATCGAGAGGATGATGCCCACTAGGCTCGACCAGTTTCTACTTCGTGTGGATTGGGAGACTTATCTTTCCTGGATCTTCTCAACAGGACCTCGTCTAAGCTTGTTTTGGATCATGTTTTCATCATGTTGGGAATGACCATGCTGAGTGGCCGGCCTGTTCACCCCTCGATCTTACGAGTTTGTTGAAACATGGTGATCAGCGATTCAGGTGGCGGGATGGTGGTTTAGGATCAGTAAGAAGTGCTGTTAGCATCGATAAAGAAACAATGCTCTTTTAGGAAGAAACTTTTGGATCTAGTTTTAACAGAGAGATAGGAAGGCGATTAAACCTCAGGAGATATAAAATGCTATTAGAAAGTCATAATTTTACTCCTTTTAACCACATTTCGTTTGGGAGAACTCCAACAGTAACAGCATCACAACACTTTTATTTCAACTCTCAAGGATTTCTTAAAAAAAAGAGAAAAAAAAAATATCAAGGATTTCTTGCAGAAGGTTATTCAGAAGCTCTTATATATATGAGAGAGTGTGTGTGTGTGTGTAAACTCGGTTGGTAACTGATCACAAAGTCCGAAAATTCTCCTGTGCATCCACAAATTTCTGCATTGTTCCATTGCATTGTAGTTCCTGAGTAATCATAGATTTTTCGAACAAAATTTTCATTGATATGATCTACTGTAATTAACTATTTAGTTTCTGAATAAACATTCGGCTCATGTTTCAGAATTCGTATACGCAATTTGGTGGGAGGTCAGTCCCATCTCCCTCAGGGGGAACTTCATCCATTGATAATACGTCCGCATCTCCTCTGCCATATGCAAACTCACCTAGGTCAGGAACAGGCATGATGAATGTTCCTTCTCCTCAACAGCAATCGCAACAGCAACAACAGCATCAAAGGCAGAAACTGATGCAATTGCCCCAACATCAGCAGCAACTAATCTCCCAACAACAATTGAGGCAATCTGCCTCACCTGGATTGAGTCAGGTCCATTTATGCTTCTCTTCTTTCATTTTTTTTTTTGATAGTCAAATTTCCTTATTTTAGTTTCAAGTTAGGTTCAATAACTTAGGTTCAATAACTGAGTAATTGGTATAGGTTTCATGATTTCTTATATCATGTGGTAAACTTTTTCTTTCAATTTGCTTACCTTAATCTTAGTTTGGTTAGTTTTTTGCACATGTGAGTTACCTGATTCCTACTGAGTCTTACCTGAGTGGTGGCCACTATACTTTGTTTTGGACCGTTCAATTACAGTGTTCTTCATAGATATTGTGCCCCTATAAGATTAAATTGGAAAATGTCATTTATTTCAGGTATTTCACATTTTTCTTTGTGGAAGCTCCGTTATCTTTTTTCACTTGATTTGGGCATGAAGCCATGAACCCTTCTAAGACGGTGACAACAATGATTAAATGAATGTTTGCGTGTTAATTAATTGGTTGTGTAAAACTTAACAAATTTTTGTATAGACCCATGATTGGTCTTCATTGGTAAGGGATCTGAAGGATGTGGAGGGCAATGAGTCAGTGATTTTTGTGTTCATCCCTCAGATCTGTGTTTATGGGAAAATCTGAAGGTGGGAAAATAAATAGGTTGGCCTTTTGGCTTCATAGGCGTTTTTAGTCTTCGTTTGGTTGATTCCTGCATTGATGGCAGTTTTATGAGCTGCCTGCTCTTGGTGTCTTCTCCTGTACTTTGGAAAGGTCACGTTTTGTGTTAGATTTGTCCCGTAACTTTCCTCATGGGTTTAAAGAAAATGAGGGAAAACTAGTGGAAGGACACTCTTCAGGGGATCAGATAAGGAATTCATGACTCTTTGGTTTCTTAGGCTATTGGTTTTAAGGAAGGAAAAGGTTGGATGATATGGTTCATAGTGTATGATATTTGTAAGGTTCCGTGTGTGCTAGGTCTTATTTTAATGGGCACCTTTATGTAAAATCCCCTTGGAAACGCTCTTTAATGGAACTTTAGCTTTAGGTTGTCATGATCAAGAAACCACATGTTTTGCTTGGTGGGTCAGGAATGCCTAACTTATCAATTTGTCTGGTAAATTACTCGGGGCGCATGTGGCCCATGCCGGATTAATTGTATTTTGGGCGGGAGCAATGAATCTATTTGAAGTGGCTCAGTTTGTACCAGAAAAACCTATGTATGAACAAGGATTAATTTTACTTCCCCATCTAGCTACTCTAGGTTGGGGGGTAGGTCATGGGGGGGAAGTTATAGACACCTTTCCATACTTTGTATCTGGAGTACTTCATTTAATTTCCTCTGCAGTCCTAGGCTTTGGTGGTATTTATCATGCACTTCCTGGACCTGAGACTCTTCCATTCTTCGGTTATGTATGGAAATATAGAAATAAAATGACCACTATTTTGGGTATTCACTTAATCTTATTAGTTGTAGGCACTTTTCTCCTAGTGTTCAAGGCTCTTTATTTTGGAGGCGTATATGATACCTGTAATGGAAGTTGATTAGTAAATGAAAGACCAGTTCTTGTGCGGTATCTCATTTAAGGTAATTTTATATACTGTACACCCTGATAATGGAAAACCTCCTGTTTGCAGAATGCAGTTCCTCAGCTACATGATTTTCAAGTCCAAAATCAGCAGAAGTTTCAACAGGTGAATGTGCTTGCTGTGTTACTGTTTTTCTCGCATCCTAACATTTTTTTAGACTGATCTGTAAATATGGACATGCACTGCATTCATGGTTTTGAATTGGCTTTTTTCCCTAAGCATCTTTATCACAGTTGCATGGGCAACATCAGGCACAGTTTTCTCAGCCACAATCACATCAGCAACTCCAAAACAGGCCACTACAGTCAGCACATATTCAGCATAACATTGGACAAAGTCAAATGAGCCAAGCGAATCAGCTTAGGAGCCATCTAGGCCAGTACACTGGAACCGCAAGTACTGCCTTGTTCAATGCTGCTCAGGCTTCAACGAACTCTCAAATGGTGAGAATTTCCTCCAGTTTGCTTAGTTGCATCAGCAGTTCCTATTTTGTTAACTTCTTTGCCGTTTGAGAATGATCATTATAAATGAACAACCTTTTTGGTTTTTGAGCAAGGAGATGATACAAAAGTTAGAGTCCACCATCAAATGGTCTTTGAATCCCCTTTCTTGTGGTCATTTAAAGTAGTTTCTGCATTATTTCCTCAAATTTTCAAGTTTAGGGCATATGTTCAGCTTTCTGATGTTTCTCAGTGATCTATATCAGATGCCAAATATGCCTGCCGCAATTTCATCACAATCGATTTTGCCAAGAATGCAGGTAAAATTGTGTCTTTATTCTCTTTGAGTTATTGTTTCTTCCACAATATATTTTATATATTCCCTTTGAGTTATTGTTTCTTCCACAATACATTTTATATTCTTTTTGACAATATTATGTGCATGCTCTTGTGGTATGAGCCTTTAGCTACACTCACCTTTTCTCTTAAGTTAAATGTACCTCAAAATGAGCTATTTATTTTACTCAAGGTTAAAGTACAATGACCTGGCATTAGAAATTTACATTCTTCTGTATATTATATATGGGAAAGTATACAATGCGCAACGGTATCCAAATATATTGAAGTGATTGGGGTCATTAACATCCAATGAAATTGTGGACAGTTATGAAGAGATAGTGGGACCCACCAGAATGAGGGCAAAAGCCCACATATAGGGTAGGACCGGTTCTCCTTCCATTGTGAAGAGAGCGAGGTGTTCCTAGATGCACAACATTCTTGTAATCAAGTGGCAATGGGGCTATCCTGGTTCCATTTACTAATCCATGTCGTATGCTGCTAATCATATATCAAGTAAAAGAAACTGAAGAAAATTGCCCGTCTTGACTTGCCGTTCCTTGGTTTTTCTCCCTTATTTCTTGGGGCCTTTTGCACCCAGCTTTTTTTCCATTCCTGAGCTCATTTTCTGTATGCACAAAAAGAAATTATAAAATGGAAGAAGCCCCCTCCAAACACACACACACATGCACGCACGCACGCACGCACGCACACACACACACAGAGGACAACTTAATTAGGCACCTACAAGATAGGCACCTACAAGATGAGGTACTGTAGTGTATGTTGTTTGTGGACACATAGTTTTGATTGATGAGACCCAAAGCTACATCAATACAAAGTTAGAACTCTAGAGGGATGTTCTAGAATCTCAAGGTTTTAAAATTAGCCGAATTAAGTCGTAGTATATAGAATGCAAGTTTAGTAATAATAAGAGTAGAGATGATAAAGTACTTAAGATTGACGGCCAAGAAATACCAAAAAGAGTGCACTTTCGATATCTTGGGTCAATAATTCAGGAAAATGGAGAGATTTAGAAAAGTGTCACACAGATTTAGTTCTGATTGGGCGAAGAGGAGATGTGCAACCGGTGTTTTATGTTATCGCCACATATCAATGAAGTTGAAGTTCTATAGGACAACTGTGAGACCATTTTTCCTTTATGTGGTGGAATGTTGGGCGGTCAAGAAACTAACATACCCATAGGATGATCGTAGCTGAGATGAGGATGGTGAGATGGATGAGTGGCAAGACAAGAAGGGATATAATTCGAAATGAATACAGTCGGAAGAACTTAGGTATGGTTTTAATAGGAGATAAGCTGGGAGAAAGTAGACTTAGGTGGGCTAGCCATTCGTAATGCAAACCCAGTACAACACTTGTTAGGAGGTGTGAGTTGCTTCAAGTGGAAGGCTCAAGAAGAGGTAGGCCCAAAAGGGCATCGTTGAAAGTAGTGAGAAAATATATGGGGACTTATTGCCTTACTGACTGAGTGTATGGCCCTTGATAGGGCAGAATGACAGACCAGGATTCATGTAGCCGACCCCAAATAGTTGGAAAAGGCTATGATGATAATGATGATGATGATGATGATGATGATAATATATATATATATATATATATATATATATATATATATATATATATATATACACACACACTACAAAACGCCTATAGGCGAAAATGAACAGTGATTTCGCCTACCCTCATCACCGTCCAAAGTTCATTTCACAGTCATGATTGTCTGGTAGTGTTTTATTTTTCAATTTTTTTCTACAAATCGTAATGACCTAAAAGTTAGAACGTGTGTTCATAAAAAATAGGCAAATCTATGAAAAATATAAAAATAAAATAAAAAAATGACCAAAATACCCCTGAAAAGTATCGGGTGTATTTTTGTTTTTTTCTCCAATTTTTTTTTTTTATATTTTTATTCAGTGAGTCTCACTAAGATGTACACTCTCCAAATTTCAGATCATTCCAATTTGTAGAAAAAAAAAATGAAAACTGAAATACTACCCGACAATCGTGACCGTGTGATGAACTTTGGACGGTAATGAAGGTAGGCGAAATCACTGTTCATTTTCGTCTATAGGCGATGGGAAGACTTTTCCATATATATATATATATATATGTAAGAGAGAGAGATTTGAAGGTATTTTATGATTTCAAGAATAACAATGTTGTCATGGTCTCTATTCCATTATGGTATTGAATATTTTATATGTTTTTTATATGCTAATATGTGACAGTTATGAGGTATTTAATGACTATCATCTTATTTACTTTTCCTTGTTTTTCAGTTAGGGCAGCGGAGTCATCCATCGCAAATGTTGAATGAGCAGAGTAAATAGACCTCCCCTTCTCAACTTTTTTTTTGTGCACATATTATTCTGCAACTTTCATAAAGAACCTGTGGTAATTCTGCAAATTTTAATGCGAAGAACATATGAATTCTTGTACTATTTTGTATTTCTGCATTAGGCAATGAAGCTGCAATGTTGTAGAACTGAGATTTAATAAGACTTAAGAAGTGTGAAATTTTTTCTATTAAGCTTGCCATTTGCCAGGGTTTGATATTTGCATGTAAACAAAACCTTTATTTTTTTATAAGTAAAACAAATCCATCGAAGTTTAACTTGTTCATATAACAAAACCCATTACTAACAAATACTAAACATATGATTTACTATGTCTTCTTTTCTCTTTTCTTGCAGTGTTTAATATGGGAGCCACCAATTCTGCAAATATGGCTCAGATGCAGCAGCAACAACAATTTGGGGGTGTTCTAACCAATACTCAGAATCTGCAACAAGGTCTTGTCAACCTTCAAAATCCCCAAAACTCAAACTATCCTCAGCAGAGGCAACCACAACAGTAGTTTTGTCTTCTTTCTTGAGACTACAAGTTTTTTTATTTTATTTTATTTTTCCAACTTTTTTCGTTGCATAATATGATATTTAAGTTATATGAGTTTGGATTACATTTTACCCAAAAAGACCGAGATTAGCCATCTTCATTGCTTTGAAACTCATTACGGACTTGGTCCCTACTTGGAAAAACAGATAGGGCCTGTCTTCCTCATTGAATTACCCAAAGAAAAGAAAGAAAGAAGACTTGGTCCTTAACAAAACCAAGTTGACATGGAATGGGATTTGGACCTAGCCAGTTGCCTAGGCCATTCCACAATTTACCACATTTGTAGAAATGTTGTAATCATATCGACATAGACACCATATGAGGGGAAAACTGTCCATGTGGCACAACCGACATATAAAGTATATGAGACCCTTATTCATAGCTATCTGATTGGAATGGATAATAACAAACATAATGTCACAAGCAAGTAAGTTCTTGAGTGTCTGATCTTAATTAGACGCCTTATTGTTTATTTTATCGATCATTTTACAGTAAAATTTGGGGCTTCACACCTAGAAATAAGAAAAAAGATATTTTTTATGAAGATCACCAAAATATACTTAGATATTGTAGGAGCTTTCTGGTCGTTTTTCAATCAGTCGTTTTTTTTTGGGGGGGGGCGGGGGGGGGGGGGGGGGGCGCGCCACAATAAGGTGTGGACATGCTATAAATTTTGGGGGGGGGGGGGGGACTGGGTGCGCCACAATAAGGTGTGGACATGCTATAAAATTTGTGTGGGGGGGGGGGGTGGGGGGGGGGGGCGCTGCCACAATAAGGTGTGGACATGCTATAAATTTTGTGTAAAATTGATTTATAGAAGGACCCGGTTTCTATGCGGCCAAGCCTATATATATAGAAATGCGGGTCTATTAATAAATCTATTTTTGAGATGGATTTTTGGACTTAATTTTTAAGGACATATACTCTCTAACATGGAGATCATGAATATGAAAAGATAAGTAAATTTTAAAAAATAAAAATAATATTTCTAGTAAGAAAATATTTGGACCATTAGTTTCCATTGTTTTTAGATGGAGCACCAACTACTTACATCCATATTTAAGATGGATGCTTTACACTTTTTGAACCGCATATGTAGTTATGCGGTCCAGCTCGCATGAAACAATTTTTCTTTATAGAAATATGAAAATAAGATATTATTTAGGTGTGACATTGTCGCAAAGTATATGTTTTATCTGCGAGTGAAGCCTCATGTAAATTTCTCTTGTATATAAAGGAAAATCTCCAATAAATATGAAGTTTTTATCTTGCAAGTATCGCCCACTTGGACGTTTTTTTGGCCAAAAAATGGTAAAAATGTGTTGAAATATTTGCAGAGCTAAGGGAAGGAATTTTTTTTTGTGGGTAGTAGTTTAGTAGCAGGAATCGAACTTGAGATGCAGCACTTCACATCAATTGCTGACCACTCAAGCTCAAGTCTGATTCCTAAACTAAAAGGTATTCTTTATGAATTCAATTCATTTTCCACCAATTCTTCCTTCCTTTTTGATAGGTGATTAACATTTATGCCCCTTTTTGCATCCAAAAGAGAGCATATTTTATGAGAAGCCTCATGTAAAAATCATGAGAAGGATAGGGCCAGTCTCAAAATGGTGCCTAGATGATTTCTTCCTTTTCTACTATTATAGGATGAGGGGAAACTTTTTTTTTTTTTAAGTGCTGGCTTTTATTGAATATTCAAAATTCAGTGGCATTTTCTACACGCTGGGGGGTTCTGAAAACGATGGAGATGAACGTGTTGCACTTATGTTCGGAAGATGATATATATTTATAGGAAAAGCAAGATGATATATATTTATAGGAAAAGTATAGAATAAGATTATTTATCTTAAATACAAGGTGGTCACAATTAATTGCGACCATTGGATGTGAAATTGGATGGCGGTATTTATTTCATTGACCAAGCTCAAACTTCAAAAGACTTTGTGACATATCTAAGCTATTAGATTTCACATCGGATGGTTGGAAGTAATTGTCACCTCCTAGTATCATAGGTAAATAATCTTATTGTGTATACTGCCTTATTAATAGTGGGTATAGTCTTATTGTGTACACTGCCATATTAATATTGGGTAGTTACATCAGTAAAAATCGAACTTAAGATGTAGCGTTGCCAATCACTAAGCCCAATCTTGATTGCTGGTGGAGGAAGATAACAGTTAATTGGGATGCTTGGATGTCGAAATAAAATCGTTCTATCAAGGGTAGATTTTCTAATTTCAAGATAGTGTGGCTCATCATCTAAACCTAATAAGCATGGTTAATTTGATTGTATCCACTAATACAAATTAGCAATTATATATCAAACAAGACAAAATAATATATATATATATATATATATATATATATATATATATATATATATATGGAAAAAACGGGGACTAGCCCACTAGCTCATAAGAACATATGATCCCAACGTATCAGATTAAATTTAGGCCGATCTGATGATCACGGATGTACAGTAATGTTTGAATTTTATTTATTTTTCTACAAATCCAAATCACTTGAAATTTTAGGTGTGTGTTTATCAAAAATAGGTGAATCTTTGAAAAATATCAAAAATTTTTGTACATGAAATAAATAGATCAAAGTACCCCCAAAACATTTCAGAGGGTATTTTGGTCATTTGTTTTTCACAAATAAATTTTTTTTATATTTTTATTAAGTGCGCCTTGATGAGAAGAACACACGTCTAAAATTTCAAGAGATTTGGATTTTTTTTTTAAAAAAATAAAATTTAATCACTACCGGATATCCATGATCGTCAGATCGGCTCAGATTCAATCTAAGCCGTTGGGCTCATATGTTCATATGAGATAGTGGGCTAATCTCAGCGTTTTCGATATATATAACTTTAATAAATATATTTTTTGATTATATATTTTTAGAAAGGGATATTACTCTAAATAGTTTGGAAAAAAGTCCTGATAATGATGAATTTTAAAAATGGATATTATTTATTATGTATACCCTATTTACTTCCTTGAGGGTTTTCTATGTGACCCCACCCACATATATGGTATATGTGACCTCTGGTCTCAACCGTCAGATCTGAGTAGATGGTTGAGATAGCTTGAGTCACAATGTCACAAGCTAGCATTTAACCGTCAGTTCTTGATCAAATGACTCATACATTTTTTATTTTTTATTTTTATTCTACAAATAATTTTGAAGCAAAGTTTAGGACATGAATAGATCTAACAGGGGCACACATGATAAAAATAATAATAATAAATTTCCAATGATGAAAAATTAACAGAATACCCCTGAAAAATATTTGGTTATTTATTTTTATAGAATATATTTGTTTTTTATTTTTAAAAAATTGTTTCATGTGAGTTGGACCACATTTCTACATATGTGGTCTAGAAAGTGTAAAGCAACCATTGTAAAGATGAATGCAAGTAGGTGTTCCACCTAAAAATGATAGAAACTAATGGTCTAAATGTTTTCTTACTAGAATTATTATTTCTACTTTTAAAATTTATTTATTTATTTATATTCATGGTCTACATGTTAGATATTACATGTCCTTAATAATTAATTCTTAAAGTCCTTCTTAAAAATAGATTTATGAAGATGCCTGCATTTCTACATATGCAGGCTTGGCCGCATAGGAACTGGGTCCTTTATTTTTTTCATGTTCATCCTAATTTAATGGTGGGACGGCCAAGATTTCATCCAAACATATTTTGTATAGAAAATGAAAAATAAAACCATGGTTGAGGTAAGTACCATATAATTTATATGTTGTTGGGGTCGCATAGAAACATTTCCCTCTCCCATGCTTTTAACTGTCCACCACAAAGGAGAAAGATGCAAGACACTTTAAAAAGACGCAAGACACACTTTAAAAACCTCGGAGCAACTACGATTGCGCCGCATAGACACACTTTAAAAAACTTACATTTTTAAAACATTTCTCTCCATAACTTTATTATAAAAGTATTTAATATTACCTAATATAATAAATAAATTAATGCACTGAAGTGTTGTGTTTGAGTGATCACTTTTAAGTAGTGTTCTAAAAATCGTCCAAGTCGACACGGGAATTAGTTACCCTGTATTGATTCTTGTGTAATACCGGCAATCGCCCGATTCTAGATAAGAATTACCGATTTTGACCGATTCTAGATGAAGTCGATTCTTGTGTAATACCAGCAATCGCTTGATTTTGAATCGATGAGCGATGGGTGAAGTCGATTCTTGTGTAATACCGGCGCTGATAAATAGCGAGGGAATCGATCACCCCGTGTTGATTCTTGTGTAATACAAGCGTAAATAGTGAGGGAATCGGTCACCCCCGCTCGATTCTAGCAATCGCCCGATTTTGAATCGATGAGCGAGGGTAATACCGGCGCCGATAAATAGCGAAGGGATCGGTCATCCCGTGTCGATTCTTGTGTAATACAAGCATTCTTGTGTAATAGAAGCATAAATAGTGAGGGAATCGGTCACCCCCATTTGATTCTAGATGAGAATCGCCAATTTGGTCACCCCCGCCCGATTCTAGATGAGAATCGCTGATTTTGAATCGATGACATCATAAATAGGATGAGGATGTTTTGGTAATTTAGTTTGACGTTACGGGTCGGCACTAAGGACTGTAGGTGTACTTCCGCACCTCTTCTTCATCACGTTAGCAATAAGGGCATTAAAGAGGCATTTATAGCTTTGAAAATTTGTCTAATCCTTCGATGTGGGATTTGAGCTGAGTGATATAACGTTGAAACGTTATTCAATATAAATATTGTTATACCAATTTATTCAACAACCTGCAATGGGTTGCCATGGTTAGCATTTGTGGTTCTTCTTCGGACGTCCCAAGGTCGAAAAAAAATTTATTGTATTAAAAACAAATAAAACAAAAAAAGTAATATCATCAAAATAATAAGGGTGCGGTTTGTATAGAGCTTAGGCTCTAAACAATCAAATTAGAGCTTACCTTCAAATAGCGTCGAGAAATGTGGTTTCAATGCTGAAAATCTTTTTTATAGTCTTAAAATATATTTTCATCTTTATTTATAAAATTATAAGCTTCCAAAATAGTGTAGATTGAGAGATCTAAGAAAACATCAAAATCTTCAAAATTGATGGTCCAAAAATGCGTTACAAAATCCACTATTTTGAAAACTTGAAATCTATTATTTTTCTCATGTCCATGCATCTTGATGTCGAGATAATCAATTTGATGATCAAGGAAAAAATATGTTTTACTTAAAAACAGTAACACAACATCTTTTTTTTCTTGTAAAAAAAAGGGGTAACAAAACAAGTATTTCTTTACAAAAAAATAAAATAAAAGGTATAAAAAATAAAAGGTATTTTGACAGCATCATTTTCTTGTAAAAAAAATAAAAAGCAATACAACAAGCACAAAAAAAACAAATACAACATCTTTTCCTTTTTTCTTGTCAAATAAATAAATAAAAGGTAATACAACAAGTATTTCTTGTCAAAAAATAAAAGTTATTTCTTAATACAACAAGTATTTTTAATACAACCTAGGAATAAATGATCTAATTACAATTTTTATTTTTATAACATGGTAATCTTTAATATAAATTTAGGAATATTAATTTTAAGATAGGGTTCATACAATGATACCATTTGAAATCTCTCTTTGTCTCGACTAACAATCTCTTCCACTAAATTTATTCTAAAAATCTAAAAAATTAAATTTTTTTAAAAATAAAAGTGTTATTTCGAAAATTGGTACGCATTCTAAAAATTAATATTCCTAAATTTCTACATTGATAACCAAATATTTTATTTTTTATTAATTTATTTGCATTAAAATCATGTAATGTACTATTTTTCTTACATTTGTCAATAATACATTTTAAATTAGATGATATTATAAGATATTTTGAATTTTTTATTATTTATATAATAAAATAATTATAAAATATAAACCAACCATTTTAATTTCAGTATATAATATTGTAGTTAGTTAGGTTGTAATAATTTTGGATTATAGTTAGTTAGGTTGTAATAATTTGGGTTTTTTTTTTTAGCTGATTAGGGTTGTTTTTTGCCATTTCGAGAATTTAGTGGTCATTTTTTCATCAATTTAATCCATTCTTTATTGTAGTCTATGTATGATTATATACTTTATCCCTGATAATTCTATGTTTTTTATTTATGTGATGTAAATTTAATGGTTAACATAATCATACAGGGAAAAAACATCTCAATATTCGCAAATCGATAAAAAAAATGAAAGTTAATAATGTAAGACCTAGATTTCTTATTGGATTCCTAAAAAACAACATCTATAATGAATTTAATAATTCATTTGAATTTTTTTTCGGTAATCGAACCGATTCGGTCGATTCCCAATCCGGATCGCCGATTCACCGATCCGGATAGGTTTTTGAGTGCCCGATCCGGGGCACCGATCTGTTTTTTAAACCACTGCTTTTAAGATTAACATTTTTAATCCACGTTGAATATGCACGCATCTTGGTCTATGTAACATTGGACTTTAAGAAATGAGAGAGAGAGTTTCATGTAGTCTCTTTTTAGAAACTATTTAAGAGACGCATTTTGCAATGTTAAGTTTTAGAGGTCAATAATCTCAACCAACACGAACATGAATCAGAAAAAATGGAATTTGCACATTAAAAATTGTAGAAATCGAGATTTGGGAAAAATCAGTTGAGTATTTTTTCATTCAATGAAATGATAATATATACAGTTTACAAAATAAATCCCTTAAAATCAGGGAGGAGAGTAAAGAGCAGTAAATAATACAACAATATGCAAAAGAATAGGTCAACCATAAAACGGTTGTGTTTATCCCATAATAATAGGTCAACCGTGAAACGGCTGTATTTATCCCATAATACTCCCCCTCAAGTTGGAGCATGGAGATCCGTAATGCCCAACTTGGATGATAAATGATAGAATTGGTCTCGACCAAGTGGTTTGGTGAAAATATCAGCTATCTGATCATGAGAAAGAATATATGATGTTTCAATAATGCTTGATTGAATTCTCTCGCGAACAAGATGACAATCGAGTTCAATGTGCTTGGTGCGTTCATGGAAGACTGGGTTTGCGGCAATGTGGAGTGCAACTTGATTGTCACAGTATAATCACATTGATTGTGGATGAGGAATACCCAGGTCTTTCAAGAGCGCTTTGAGCCATATTAACTCACAAGTGGCCAAAGCCATGGAGCGATATTCGGCTTCAACTGATGATCGAGAAACGGTAGGCTGCTTCTTGGACTTCCGTGATAAAGGAGAAGAACCCAACATTATGAAGTAACCTGTAACAGATCGCCGGGTAATGGACAAGAGGCCCAATCAAAATCCAAGTAGGTAGTAAGGTGAAGTGTGCTTGTACTGGAGAGTAAAAGTCCTTTCCCCGGAGATGATTTGAGGTAGCGAAGAACACGGATGGCAGCGGCATGATGTGGCTCTCGCGGGTTTTACATAAATTGACTGAGACTATTGACAACATAAGATATATCTGATCTGGAAAAAGTCAAATAGAGAAGTCTGCCAACTAACCGCCTGTAGGTAGAAGGGTCAGGTAGCAAGGCCCCATCATCAGCATTCAAGTGAAGATTTTGTTCCATTGGAAAGCGAGCAAGTTTAGCAGCAAGAAGACTAGCCTCACTATGGATACCAAGAGTGTATTTGCGCTGTGTAAGAAAAATCCCTTGTGGAGAGTGAGCCACTTCAATACCAAGAAAATATTTGAGGGGACCTCAAATCCTCAGTGTGAAAGTGATTGCTAAGAAATTTTTTGAGAGATTCAATATAAGCATCATTACTACCAGAAATGATTATGTCATTAACGTAAACTAAGACAACAACCAAATCTCTTCTATATTGCCTTGTAAAAAGGGAATAGTCGGCAGTTGATTGATGATAACCAGCGGCTTTGAGTGTAGATGACAAAGTGTGAAACCAATTCCTAGAAGCTTGTTTTAAACCATAAAGTGATCTATGGAGGCGACAAGTAAGATTCTCCCCCTTATGACCATAACCGGGTGGTAGCTTCATATAAATTTCTTCATGGAGATCACCATGAAAAAATGCATTGTTCACATCAAGTTGATTAAGAGACCAGCCACGAATGGAAGCAATAGCCAAAAGACATCTGACAGTGACAAGTTTAGCAACATGAGCAAAAGTATCGAAATAATCCAAGCCCTTCATCTAGGTTATAATTTAAGCCCTCCATCTGGGTATAGCCTTTCTCAACAATGCTAGCTTTATAACGCTCAATGGAACCATCAACCCGGTATTTAATTTTATAAATCCATTTACAACCTATGGGGTGTTTGTCAGCAAGTAGGGCTGAATGGACCAAGTATGGTTAAGTTCCAATGCATCTATTTTGGCTGCCATAGCGTCCCGCTAATGGAAATGTTTAACCGCCTCAGTGTAAGTGGTAGGTTTAGCATGAGAGGAGATGGCCTAGAGAAAAGCAAAATGATTAGGAGAAAAACGGTCATAGGAAATAAAATTGGAGATGGAGAAGGGTGCCCTTGAAAAAGACTGATTGGAGATTGCTTGAACTTCATTAGAGCTTTGAGTTAGAGCAGAACAAACATAGGCATTGAGATGATCCGGCCAGGAATGAGGGTGATCAGAGCGACGAACATGAGTAGGTGAAGAAGGCAGAGAGGTGGAGGAGAGAGTGGATGGTGATGAAGTGGTGGATGATAGGGGTGACGTGGTGGATGGTAGTGGGGACATGGTGGAGGGTGGTGGTGACGGGATGGCATGTGGTGGTGGCGTGGTGGCAGGTGATGATGTAGTGGTGGAAGTATCAGGTATAGGGAGAGGAATAACAACATGAGGTTGAGTAGGGTGAGTGGTGATAGGGGTGATAAATTGAAATGGAAAAGTGATTTCATGAAAGGTGACATCACGACTGGTGAATACGGATTGAGTTTCAAGATTAAACACACGATAACCACATAGGGATACCCCATGAAAATACAGCGGCAAGCCCGATGAGCAAATTTGTCTCAGTTAGGCTCATGGTTATGGGCAAAACATAAACAACCAAATGTGCGCAGGTGATCATATGAAGGTATAACATGGAAAAGCATCTCATGGGGAGTTTTGCCATCGAGGACAGGTGTGGGAATCCGATTAATCAGATAAGTAGCAGTTAGAATGCACTCGCCCACGAGCAACCTCTAGGATATGACGGTGCTTCCGTTCAGCAATCCCAATTTGTTGGGGCATGTCAACACAAGTCCTCTGATGAAAAAGCCATAGTCATGAAAGTATTGTTACATTTTGTGGTAGAGAAACTCAGATCCATTGTCAGTTCGAACTTGGCGAACTTGACAATTGAACTGGGTTTGAATGAGTGCACAAAAATTGGTTAAAAAATGGTAAGTATCTGATTTATATTTCATGAGAAAAACCCATGTACAGCGTGTGTGATCATCAACAATGGTGAGAAAGAAATGAGCTTCAGTATAAGATGGTGTAGAGTAACCACCCCAAATGTCAACATGTAAAAGAGCAAATGGAGAAGAAGCTCTAGTAGTACTTAATTCAAAAGGAGTTCTAGTTTGTTTAGGACAAACAGTACATTGAAAATCCTTACATAACAATTGTTCCATAATAATAGAAGATAAACCGGATAATCTACTACGAGAAAGATGACCTAGTTGGTTATGCCATGGCTCAAAACGAGATGCCCGAACAACAGGAAAACAACTCGTTTATTTGAAGGAGAAGGGGAAAAATGATAAAGCCCATCCTGTAGTTCACCCATTCCAATCAACCTCTTCGTGAGAAGGTCCTGAAAAATGCAAAAAGTAAGATAGAAAGTGACAAAACAATTCAGCTGTTTACTAAGTTTGCTAACAAACAGGAGATTAAATGAAAAGGATGAAACAAAAAAAACGTCATTGAGATGAATTTCAGATGACAAATGTGTAGAGCCATGCTGTGAAGTTGGCATAGTATCACCATTTGGCAATTGAACAGGTTTAGCATTAGGTGTATGAATAATGTCATGCAAATATGAGAGAAAGGAGTCATGTAGTCTGAAGCACCACTGTCAATGATCCAAGAAGTAGTAGGGAAAGGGGAAATGACATTTGAAGAAATGTTATCCGCTAGATTTGCAGAGGAACCATTACCATCAATATTGAGGAAGCTCAATAACTGCTGATATTGGGCAGTGCTGAGAGGAGGCAATGAAGGAACCGAGCCTTATGAAATGTCACTTACAGCAAGAGCATGGGAAGGAGGAACAACATTGGCATGGATGGCAGCAGCAGCAGCGTGGCGGTGTAGGCCTTGGAACCGTACCTATCATTGGATTGACGCTTGGCTTTGGGATGATTTGGTGGGTAGCCGTGAATCTCCCAACAAGTTGATCTCCAATGGCCATGGACGTTGCAGTGATCATAGAACGGACGCCCCTTGGGGCGGCGGTCTGGTTTGGGCATGGTGGAGGGTGACTTGAACTGAGAAAAGCCAGGTTTGCTGACTGCATAACAACCACATTAGCCATGTTTGGGGCTTGTTGCAGCAAATGTTTTTGTTGTTCTTCTTGAAGGACCATGTTGTAGGCTTTATTGAAGTTGGGCAAAAGGTCCATGGCTAGAATTTGGGTCCAAATCCGAGAGAAAGACGTATTCAACCCCATCAAAAACTGGCAGACCTGCTCTTGATGTTGGCAAGTCATGAATGCTTTGGATGAACCACAAGTCCATTACGGAATTTTTGAATCAGAGAGGAGTTCGTCCCAAAACATTTTGAGTTTGGTATAATATTCAACAACGGAGAGTTGTTCTTGTTGGAGAGTGGCAAGAGATTTTTTAAGAAAAAAATGAGAGGAGGATTATCATGCGAGAACCGTTCTTCAAGATCGATCCAGACAGCTTGAGCAGTGGCTGTGTAGGCAACACTATCGGCCAATGTTCGAGAGAGACCATTGAGAAGTCAAGACGGCACCATGAAGTTGCAACGTTGCCAGGCGTTGACATCTGAATCGGGAGAGGTTGGTTTGGGGAGAGAGCCATCAACGAAGATGTATTTGTTCTTCTCCCATAAAGCCATGAACATGGCTCTGCGCCATGTGTTGTAGTTCTCTCCAGTGAGGTGATGAGGGACCAGGGACATACCTGGATTATCCGAATGATGAAGATAATATGGAGAGGAGTAAGCACTATCCAAATTTTGAGTTTCAACGGTTGGGGTTTCAGTGTGAGGGATGGAGTCCGTTGAAAGCATGATGGAAAAAAAAGAGATGTTACAAGGAAGAAGCTGAACAGAGAGAAAATGAAAGATGATTTGTTAGAAACCTGGCTCTGATACCATGTAGAAATTGAGATTTGGGAAAAATTTGTTGTGTATTTTTCCATTCCATTCAATGGAAGGATAATATATACAGTTTAACAAATTAAATTCCTTACAATCAGGGAGGAGAGTAAAGAGTAGTAAATAATACAACAATATGCAAAAGAATAGGTCAATGTGAAACAGCTGTTTATCCCATAATAATAGGTCAACCGTGAAACGGTTGTATTTATCCCATAATAAAAATAGACCAATTCAAGTTTTGTTCTTAAATTTTTCATATAACCTCAACTTCTTCACCATTTGATAACCTAGACTCCCACGGTTATGAATCTAAAAATATGGAATTTTTGTAAGTGATATTGAATAGTATGCATAGTTGGCGACTTTTTTATTTTTTTAAGCTTTTCTTATTTTTTGAAGTTATTACTTTTACCACCACATCATCATCATCTAAATTTTATCTCAATGATATGGGGTTAGCTATATGAATCATGTTCTTCCATTCAATATAAGTTCAGAATTCATGATAATAAGTAGTAATGTTTTATGTTGGCTGCCTATTTAACGCAATCCATCCGTTTACTTGGGCTTCGAATGGGTTAAGAGAAAGTTTAAGATTCTCACCCTTATGAGACCCTACTTCTACCACATCCAACTTGTAAATGATGGCACTCTTGATGAATTTGGCCACATGTTGCCCGTCTATTTTCATGAAAGAGGCAACTTCAACCCATTTGGTGAAGTACTTCATGGCTTTAAGGATGAATCCAAACTAATTTGAAGCCTTAATATTTATGCACCCACTCACATCAAAGGCCTCTCTTGAGTGGCTTAGGGTTAGAATTGAGTGGCATGGACGGGCATAAGGTCCACATGACATTCCCTTGAGGAATTCCACACAAGTTATTGAATTAAGGAAAATATAAAATATTTTCTAGGGAAAGCATGGAAACATTTTAAAACATGCGATTGTATTTTCTAATTTATTTGTCTTGTATTTTTTTTTTTGGAAAAGTATAAACGGCATGTATAGTTTTCATTATTTCATAAATTGCCTATAATATTTCTTTGGAAACATTTGGTGTTTTATTCAAGGTGGCTACTTAAACATCAAAACATTAAGGACCAACCTAAAATGGCAAGAAAATGCAATTTTAGTGCAAGAAAATGCAATTTTAGTGCTTGAAAATTCATTTCCACCCTTAATTATAAAAAGGAAAAAGTTTATATAATGTTGCAACCTTAAATTGTAGAAATAAAGATACACCTCAAAAATCCATCAGAAAATGTTGTTTTCATGTTCAAAAACCCTGTAATTGATCATCTCGACATTGAGATGTATGAATATGAAAAACAAAATGATTTTGTATCCTAGAAATAGTGCATCTTGAAACACCTTATCTAGACCGTCCATTTTCAAGATTTTCATATGTTAATAGATCTAGTTGATTTTAACCATTTTTGGAATTTAAAATTTTATAATTAGATATGAAAATAGATTTTAGATAATCCTGATAATTTTTTACACTAAAATTATATGTTATGATGAAATTTAGAGGTGCACATTAAATGGATTGTTTAAGGTTGCAATCATATAGAAACCACACCCTTATAAATACTATAGGTCAAAATATAGTGTCGAACAAGCATATCAATAAGCATTTGAAAGTCTTAAAATAGATAGTTCAAATAGTGTGTTACAAGATGCACAACGTTTACGACTAGAAATCTTTTTTTTTTTCGAATCCATCATATCCAAGTCGAGATGATCAATTTAAGGGGGGTCTTCTACGGTTGAACAACCTATTCCATTAAATTTTTAGGTGCCCCACGTATAGGCTTATTCCCTCTCTAAATAGCCTTTATTTATGGGTGTGGTTTGCATAAAGTTGCAAAACTTAAATAATTAAAGTGAAATGCACTTCCAAACTTTGTTGTAAGATGCAAATTTAGCATTGAAAATTCTTAAGGTGGCTTAAGAATCTATTTTCATCTCTAATTATAAAATTTTAAACTCTAAAAATAGTTCAAATCAAGTATATTTATTTATGCATGAAATTCTTGAAAACAGACTATCCAGATAATGTGTTGCAAGATTTATTAATTTTTATACTTGAAATCTCTTTTTTTTCTACTTCTATATATCTTGTCCTTGAGATGATCACTTAGATAGTTTTCCAATATTAAATGAGCTTTTTCCAATGGAGTTTTGAGGTTCACCTCAGTTGTTAAATATATGGTGTTAACCTTATATACACTTTATTTATCCTCTTTCTCTCTCTTTAAGGAAAAAGTTTATATGAGGTGTTGATTTTGTGCTTTAGAGAAGTAAGGTGCACATCAAAAATCTTACTCTAAAAGGTTGTTACAACATCGAAAAACTTATAATTGATTATCTAAACCTCAAGATTGAAGGATATCGTTATTGTCGTCATCAAAGCTTTTTCTCAACTAATTAGGGATGACTATATTAATTTTGGTCCGCCATTCTACTCTATTAAGGTTCATACCCGCAGTGAGGCTATAAGTCCCTTCTAACTATATCCACAAAAAAAAAAAAAAATTGAAGTCCTAAAAGAGTGTATTTTGCAACATAGTGTCTAAATCGTCTTTTTGAAATTTTCAAATGTTTAGATCTAATCAATTTACCCTATTTTTAAAACTTTAAATTTTTATATTTAAGAATAAATTAACTTTTAGGCTACCACAAAAAATTGGATGAAGGTTCTATAAAGCTAGGCTTAATGAAAACAAAATAAAGTTTCGCCTCAAATCTTCGTTTGAAAAGCACTTTGGATAACAAAAATCTCCATAATAGCTCCAAAATCAATTTCCAACACCCATAATAATATTTGAAATTTTTTTAAAAAATATATATCTTGTGGATCTATGAATACTTATTTTTATGGTGAAATCGACAGTATAGATAATTTGTTATAATATACACTATATTTAGAGTTTGAAATCCTAATGTTTTTTCACAGTCATAATATTCAATCTGAGATGATTAATGTAATTTTTTATTATACTTAAATTATAATTTTCCAATAAATAATGAGATGAGGCTTTAATAAAAAGAAAAAATTTATATAAGGTTGCAACCTTAAACTGTTGAAGTAAAATTATACAGTGGATAGTGTTCCAATGTAGGAGAACCCTCCAATTGATCATCTAGACCTTGAGATGAATGGATACGAAGAAAAAAAAGAATTTAAAGTCTAAAAAGTTGTGCATCATGTAATAAATTATCTAAACCGTCTATTTTAAAGATTTTAAAGTATTTTTTGATCTGCTCGATATTGTACTATTTTAAAAAAATTTAATTTTATAAATAAAAAAAAAAAAAAAAATTGAAGCCATGATAAAGTTTTCAACACCGAAAGGACATCTCTAAATAATTTTTATAGGCAACCTTATACAACCTCACCCTTAATAAAATTGCACTGTATCCTTGGATAAATTTTGGCGGCGCCTCACATTGATCATTTTATTTATATATATATATATATATATATATATATATATAAAAGTGAGATGATTTGCGTATCAAAGTGGTTACAATTATTTACAACTATCCGATGTAAAATTGAATAGCTCGGATGTGTTACAAAATTTGATAAATTTTTTTTAAAATTTAAATTTGATTAATTAAATAACTATAGCTACCCAATTTCCCATCCAACGGTCAAGATTGCCTACCTTGTACAAACGTAAATGGTCTTGCACTGTACTTTCCCCTCTGAAAATTCCCTATATTTATCTCTCTCCACGGCCCATAAACTACCTCAGTTGTTCCTTTCTTTCTCATCTTACCCGTATTTACTGTCTCTCACTGTTGTCAACAGTGTCCTGGGATTTCTTTTTGGCTTTGAGATTGATTTGTGCATCTCTGTTAATTTGGCTCTATTTCTCTCTGTCTCTCTAATGGCGGAGGGTTCAGTCACAAATCCCCAAACCGAAGAATCCTCATCAGTACCCAATTCTCAAACTGAACATTTGAAGTCCGCCCAAGTAAGTAAATCCCTAGCTCTCTCATTAATTCATATATATATATATTTGATATGGAGACATTTTTTGTGATCAATTGTTATTAAATCATGTCACAAGATGAGTTCTTGCTATTTTCCTATTTTATAAGTGTGACGGTTTGTGTTTTACCCTCTCCTCGCTATTCCTAGTTCGTTAATTGGACTCAGTTTTCAATTTTCATGTGATTTAATGGTTTTTTGTTGGCATTCTCCATAGCGTTTGTATAGTAAAACAGGTTAGGGTTTGATGTTGTGGTTTGGCATTGGCTATCTCTCTGTAAATTGCCCTAAATTTGGCCACAATGTATTGTGTATCATGTTATTTAATGCCCTTCTTTCTTTTTCTTATCCCCTTGATGCGGTTTGATACTCTAGTAACCCTTGTCTCTTGTTATGCAGTTTGCTGTTATTTTCTTGTTCTTTTGGTTTCTATTGTTAATATTACTATTATCATCTAGTTTTATTCACATTTTCTCTGTTGAAAAGAATTTATTTTTATTTAGATTTCATTAACTGTGCTATTTTCTAATTTAGTCTCTTGATTAGGTTTTCTGTAAATTGTCATGATTGATTGTTATCCATAAATTGGATTTTTCACACACTACTTTTTCTTTGTAAATTCCTGTTCTTTCCTTTTTCTTGTTTGATATCTCTTTGTTGTGAAAGTCTTGGGTTTCAATTGTGCAAGTACATATTTTAGGGTCTATAACTTTGATTTACGACCCTTGGGTTTATGACTTTATAATTTCGTTTTTGCTCTCTGGCTTTGTATCTTTCCTATTTGCTCTTTTGTATTTAGAAAAACTTCTTGCCTTCGATATCCGTGAATCAAATTTTTATTTGGTCTCTTGTAATGGGATGCTGTATATTTGGATTCCTCTACTTGTATTCTTTCTTATCAATCCTTTCTCTATTGCTTTGTATTAAAAGCATTTGAGTTTGATCTAGCAATAATTTACAGTAGTGGGTCCCACGAAGTTCTCCAATTTGATATCAGCTGGCCTCTTATAACTGTTCTTACTTCATTGAATTTACTTTAGTTTCAGTGTGTTATAACAATCAACTCTTCATCTTGAAGTTGCGTGGAACAAGGGGGTCTGTTCATTGGCCTAGTTTTAATATCAGTCTGTTGTGTCCAATTTTTGTTGGTTTCTTATTTTTTATATACTAGGAAATATGATCTGACAATGATTTTATTTGTGAAAAGTGCTGATCATTATTTTAATTCATTTGGTATCTTTTCTTCATTTTCTTGTTCCTGTATTTTTTCTTCCTTTTAGTCAATAAAGATTGAAATCTGTTATTGCAGGCACCCACAAACTACGGCTTTGTGAATTTTCCTAATTGGGCTTCATTGGGTTCCCTCAATACTGATGTGCAGTTGATTCCAATTATGTACCCTGCTTTTGTACCTGGTTTAATTCCACCCCCAAATCAGGATCAGAATAACCGTGGTGCTGGTATATATGCTGTTCCTGTGCTACCATTTGGGGGGCCAATGGGTGGGATTCCAACGGGCACTCTTATCCCTCTTACCTACGATCTAAATGCACCCACGTAAGCTTATCTTTTCTTATCTCTGATTTTTTCTAGTTTTTTTTATGAATTATATTGAGGTCTTTAAGAACTTTGGTTTGTTGAAAAGTTTAGCAAAACTCTGTTTTGTATTGGAACATAGAGTATTGGATGAGACCAGTTCATTCGTTACTTTTGGGTCTAATGCGGCTTTATTTTTATCGAGTTGTTTGGTTTGGCTGGCCTATGTGGTCCGCTTATCTTTTTTATGAGAAAGATATGCAAAATAGGTCTTAGCGTTGAACAGAGAGTAAATATGAGCCCAAATTCTAAGTGGGATTTCCCCATGCCAGTCATTGACTATTAGCTTGTTACTTCTACACTTTAGGGTTCCGGTTTGGATCTTATGTTTGCCCAATAAGACAAGGAAATCAGGAAGAGATGTATATGTTAAAAACTCCTGGACTAGAAACCAAATGGCAATTAGCCATTCCTTAAATGATAGTATGTAAAACCGATATTGTGCGTTAATTGCTTACGTTTCTATTTCTTCTAATCAAAAAGGGAAAATAATGGAATCCAATTGCATACCTTTCTATTTCTGATTCTCAAACACAAAACCAAGAATAATCTGATTTAATATTGGCTTCTCTAGCTATAAAGAGATTGGGGTATAATATGTTGCATAATGATATGATAAAAAGATAGTTTGCACCAAGGGTGATACCCTGAATACATGAATGAGAGAGGAGCTCCAAAACTCTGTAGAATACCTACTTGAAGACATACGTAACAGCAGTGTTACATGGTAGTGTTGGTGCCCACATGACAGTGTTGGTGTCCATATGATTCGAAGTTGTCTTGGCCCAGAAAGCTGACATGACAGGACACATTCACACACTTATCATTTTAACTAAAATAATACATTTTTGTAATAGACATATACATAAAAATTCCATATTTTTTACACAGCTGCGTGCTTGGCATACTGGTAGATCATAAGGGCCTTATGCAAGAGGTCCTGAATTTAAGCTCAGGTTTGAGCTTTATATGAATTTTTATTGACAAGCCGTGCCTAGATGTCTTGACATGTGACACATTCCCAAGAATGGAGTGCTGGGGTAACACTGTCTAATAGTCTATCTCCTTAAAAAAACTAGGATATAGCATAAAAACTCTATTATTTCTTGTTATCCTCCCTGCTATATTTGACAAACTCCTCTTGGTGAAAACTTCTGTGCCTGATAATGGATATCTGACCACCTTCAGGAGGCAAAATACAGTTCATACTACGGCTGCAGCAGGAGGAGGAGGTGCGGAACAGGCTGTACGAGGAAGGCAACGTCAAAACCCACAGCAAAGACAAGTGGTTGTGAGGCGATTTCAGTTTGGGTTTCAGCTTGATTTGTTCCTCATACTGAAGCTCGCAGCTGTGGTATTTGTGTTCAATCAGGATGGTTCTAGAGAGAGACTCTTCCTTCTCCTTCTTTTCGCTTCATTTGTGTATTTGTAAGATTCTTAATGACACATCTCGAGTACCTTGCATACACACTTTACAAGTATTTATAACTATAGTGTCCATACATGCATACATACACGCACATGTAAAGGATGTTTGTCCTCTACATTTGTTCATATTCTATTTTTCACAACTGATTTTCTATTTTGCACCCCTAAAATGGTAAACTTTGTAAAGGATGCTCCACATTTCTTGATAAAAAACCTCCCTACCTATGTATCGTTTTTGGGTAGGGATGTTTGTCCTCATTTACTGATGGCAAAGATGAAATAATCTGGAGCAAAGCTGACATTTAGGGAAAGTCACGGTGTGCCTTTACATGCTTAATGTTGCCCCATCTTTAAAGGAAATTGCCCTGCCTGAAATTTGTATTTGCAAGAAATCGTTGGGGACATATCTTGTTGACAGATGTAGAGCACTTATTTTTTTTTTTTTTTTTGGGGAATCTTATCATATTGCCCATGAGCAACGAGCAATTTTAACACCTTGCCCATATCTTTTGATTTAATTTCAAAATACCCTTAGAAATGCACCTGCTTTATTTGGAGTAGTTACAAATGGGCAGAATGTTGAATAGTTTATTTCTTAGGGTTTTTTTATTACTTCCCCCCCCCCCTCACCATTGTAGGTTT
The DNA here is from genome assembly GCF_054954075.1 of Amborella trichopoda. NCBI lineage: Eukaryota > Viridiplantae > Streptophyta > Magnoliopsida > Amborellales > Amborellaceae > Amborella > Amborella trichopoda. The sequence goes on along the minus strand of NC_142336.1, from coordinate 58,314,529 downwards.
GCAATATATGAAATTACACATACATGCACACGAATTTCATTAATCCTTTTGTATGGCAATTTTCAGGTATCAGACTGGAGCTCTAACGCCACTTATAAGATGGCTTCAACGAGGTGTACCAAGGCCTGGTGCAGTTCCACCTCAGCCCCCTGTTCCAAGGCCAGATGGTGAGCATGCACCTGGACAAGGTACCTGGATATGTTCCTTTTACAGAATGATGAGAGGGCACTCTATGTGTATGTGTTTTTTGGGGGGTGGGAGAGAGAGGAGGGGGGAGGGGGGTGGGGGCAGGGTATGTCGTTGGTGTTGATTGTGTGTAAAATTGTTGTGATACTGAAATGGATATCAAATAGTCATGCATAAAGTAGAATGTGGAGGTTTTCTGTAAAGTTTTCCAAGGTTGACGCTGCGTTCTGAGGTGTTTGCTGCAGAGTTCATCTTAACCAGAGTGGTTTTTATTTGAACCCGTTAATAATCGACTAACAGAAATACAATTACTAAGACTTTGAGATTTCTCAGAGAAATAATGATTACTTTTGCTAAGCAGGATAAGCCATGATCATGGTTAGTACTTTTATTTGATTTTACTCACCCCTCCTCGGGTAAAAGACAGAGATCAGCGTCCATCCCCAAAGTCAGTGGTGATCTTGGTGAGAGATGATGCCAGGTGGAAGGAGGAGATGAAAGATAATAGGTTGAGGAGTGGGTTCCCTTCCCTTGGGAACAAATCCTTCTATGAGACATGCAAGAATCCATATAATATATCATATCTTAAGACCTTTTTTTTGGTCAAATTTCTTAAATATGGAAAACTTTGGCCTGTGTTTAATATCTTTTAATATTATAGATATCTCAATCATTTAGCATCCATGCATGTTCTTCGAGAAATTAGGATGCCTCAGCTTGAAGAAGCTATATTTTGAGCCCTCTCTTTTCCATTTATAAAATTTTAGAAGTAAATTGGAGTGTTTCTTTATGTGAATTGCTTCAAGTACTTTTTAAGAAAACATGGATTCTTTCGTACTGAATGAAAGAACCTAAAAGGTGAAATAAGTTCAATGACTATTTTCTTTGATCCTTAGATCTAGTTGTTGTAATTTGTTTCACAATATTCATTTGATGAATGTGCATCTGCTCACTGGTATTTATGCAGAGAACAATGCAGATAATAATGGGAACCAAGCTCAACAGAATGTGGGTGTCGCAGAAGGTGGCCTCAACCTGTGGGGAATTTTGAGAGAGATTCAATTGGTTGTTGTTGGCTTTCTCAGTTCCCTTCTACCTGGCTTTCACAACCCGGATTAGTCGACATCCTCAACAATGGCCAAAAGAGTTAGTGAATATAGTGCTTGGGCAAGAAATTCTGTCAAATTTTCTTATTTTGAATTGTTTTTTCAGTGTTGATCTTGAAAGAAGGGAGAAAATATGATGATGAGTGCGAAGTTTCTTTTTCAGTTCACAAATTATAAACACAGCTAATAAAGCTCATACAAGTGATCTATGTAGATGTATCTTCTGATGATGATGCCTTGATGGTATTAGAATTCCCAATGAAATATTTAGCTGGGGTCTTCTTTTGCTTTGTCTATCTTATACCTCCCTACATGGAGACATCTGTAGGCATGCATGTGTGCATGTTTATATTTTCATGCATCTTGATATGGAAGTATATTAGTTTTTTCATTCCAATGCTTTATACCAAAACAAAAATTACAGAACGAGATCATCTATTATTTGATACAAGGTCACAATCACTTTTGTCTGTCAGATTTCAAATTAAATAGTTGAGTGCATCATTTATTAGATTCAAAGGTCAAAATTTTTTTTTTCCGAATTTTGTGTACACCTCAAACCATCTAATTTGACATCTAATGAATTAGGAGTAATAGTAATAGTCTCATTATATATAACCTTGTAGCAAAATACACTAAAACATCTTTAAAAATTCTTGCATTTTGTGAGCACATTACTCGTGTATACAAATTATGTAAGCCTAGAAAGTTATGTTTCTTGCTTTGTGGAAAGGCTTAAAGGGTGAGTTTCATATTGGTTTATGTACATATATGTAATTTATTTGTGTTTGGGGACCTCCAGTCGTTTATACATTATCTTTAGCTTGACAAAAACGGGTTGTGCTAGTTTGTAACATTGTTGGTACCTCGCCATTAGCTGACCGATCTTCATCTAAGAGCTCCATACACATGGAAATTGCATGTGCAAGGGGTCATCTAAGAGTTCCATACACATGGAAATTGCATGTGCAAGGGGTATGGGGAGTTTTTTCGCTAGACCTTGATATGTAATCCTTTTCATGCATTATTATCATCATCAAAGTCTCTTTCTAACTAATTGAGATCGGCTATATGAATCTTCGTCCGTCATGTTACTTTAAAGGGTTATACAACCCTTTTCAAAAAACCTTTTCATATATTTAAGAGAAATTTATTAAATTATACATGAGATTTGAACTATTTAACATCTTATTTTATCTTTTGATCTAATTTAATTATAGTGATCATTTTATTTTATTTATTTATTTTTTTTGACAAGAGCACGAAATTTATTAATCAAAGGAGAACAACATGAGGGTTACAAAGGCAAAGGAGAAACGAAAATATAATAACTATGCATCCCTTCCTTATCAAAATATGCTCTCTCATTAGCCTCCCTATATACATGTTTGAAAGCAACCATCTGATTTGGACACAAGTCCTTCACTTCCAATAAAGACTTCATCAATCTCCATAAAGACCTCATCAATCTCCATGGTAGCTTATAAACTCCAAAACACCAATTACTGATATTTAAGGAATCCCCTTCGACTTTTATGCCCATAATCGGAAAATGCACTCTCAATAAATTTATCCCTAGCAGAACTGCCATCTTCTCAACTTCATTGGCAGTAATTGACCCACACGGGCCATAAAAAAACTGCAACTCCTAACCCTATGGGTCGCAGACAACACCACCATAACCTACTGGATTTGGATTCCCATAAGAGCTTCCATCAAAAATTAGTTTAACACTACCATTGAATGGAGGATACCAAACTCTACGTACAGTAGATCGGTGAAGCTGCTGAAGCATAAGGTTCATCAAATTAAGGCGTATATCAATCAAAGATATACCAAGACCTTCTTTTGAATTGGATTGCCAAAACCAAACATTGTAGATAATCTTCTCTTTATTATTGGCAAGCTTTAAACCTCTTCCATAAAAAATCCGCCTGTTCCTCTCAAGCCATACTTCCCATAAAGTCGATGCTCTCAACATTAGCTAAATCAAGACACCTAATTGTGGGATCAAAGGAATATCAAGACGGTTTATGACGTGAGTGTGTAGTTTAGGGTCCATAAGGACAAAGTAACACGGTAATATAGGAACATATGATCTCTCGTCTTCCCATCCTCTTTGCAAAGGATACAACAATTGACAATAAGTTTGCCTCTCTTTCTCAAAGTATCTATCATCAATCCTTTAGTTTGTGACAAAGTCCATAAAAAGAATTGAACTTTGTGTGAGACCCACCACTTTCAAATAGAATTAAGAATTTGGCTGCTCCCATTTAAATCTATTATGAAAAAGCAGCATATATGCCGACTTCACCAAAAACTCTCACTATTGCATAGCTCCCAAACAGCCTTATCATTATGATTGGGTGAAATATAAACCGAAGATAAATCAACCAATAAAGAACAAAACTAGGTGAGCATAGAGTCTGGCACTCTATTATAAGAAAATCGAATATCCAAGCCCAGACCACAAATTATCATCTTTCAATTTTACATACTGATGTATTGTTTTTTCAAACAACTCCATGCATTGCACTTTTAGAATATTTGGACCAAGCCACATTTATGGTACCAAAAATCTACAAAAGAACTCCTATCAATCTCTCACCTCAAATTCCTAACTACAACATCCTTATTAGCGTAAATCCCTTTCCACTCCCTCCTCGACCTCTCCCCGTGTAACTTGCACTATCACACCATATTTAGCGCGTAGCGCTATAAGTGATCAAATTTCATGTGCTCATTAAATGATATCAAAATGGGCAGTGAAAATTAACAAATTTCACCTAGGTAAAAATATCAAACGCTTCAATTTTTAGGTGTATTTTGACAGGCTTCTCCATTATTAGTCTTCTACTGTTGTAGTGCTTGACGATGTTAGTTTCTATGTGATTGATGACGTTACCTTGATGCTCAATTTCTATACATGGGGCAGGTTAGTTGACATATGCAACTCTATCTTTGATTTTTTTGTTTAAGGGTGGCAATGGGCCGGGCCAGCCCTGGCCCTGCCCTTGTCCCGTAGGGCTAACTCAAGCTTGGGCCAGCCATACAAGGTTAGGCTGGGTTGTCCAGGCCAAAAAACAAAAGAAAAAAAAAAAAAAAAAAAGAAATAATGAGGGCCGAGCCGGGATGGCACTGGCCCGACGCGGCCATAAGGTCACAATTTGTGGCCCATATCCTAATTTTTTGGGGGCCATGCCCACCAGGTCGCGTGGGGCAGCCCGGCCCATTGCCAGTCCTATTTTTGTTCAACTTTTTATATTTAGTTATGGCTTCTCCTTCTCCCTCTCTCTCTCTGCGAATGTTTTTCTTATAAGTGTTTAGTTGACTTAAAAAGTATGTCGAAACGTTGTGGTCTTCATGAAGACCACGCCACTATTTCTATGTTCTAAGAGAAAAGTGGCTTGGTTTTTCCATTTTTTTTGTTTTTTCTGAACGTTCAAAAGAGGCATTGCTTTTCTTAGTATTTTCCTTTTTACTTCGCATCCATCAACGTAGCTACTTTTTATTTTTTCTTTTATTTCCTCAAGTGTTAAAAACTCATACCGTGTGGGTCAGTAAGCCGGTTTGGCAATTCCCGATTTCGATTTACAGTTCTCCCGTGAATCTGGAGAATGTTAAAAATTATTTACAGGATGAGGTTTTTATGAGGCATAGGCTCTATGAAAACGAAATTAAGCGTCACCTCGTATTCTCCTTCGGAAAGTACTTCCAACAACTGAAATATCTATTATAGCTTTAAATTTAATTTTCAACATTGACAATGAAATTTGAAACTAAAAAAAATTATAAATCTTATGAATATGTGAACATTAATTTTTAAAGCAAAATAAACGGTCTAGATAATTTGTTACAATATACACTATTTTTAAAGTATTATCTTATGGGGATTAAGTTTTTTATAAGGCCTAGGCTCTATGAAAATAAAATAAAGCTTCACCTCAAATCCTTGTCTGGAAAGCACTTTTGGTAAAAAAAAATCTCCATGATGGCTTTAAAATCAGTTTTCAACATTTGAAACTCAAAAAATAGTATAAATCCTGCAGATCTATGAACACTTATTTTTAGAAAGAAATTGATGGCCTAGATAATTTGTTACAATATACACTATTTTTAAAATTTTAAATATTATTTTTTTCATAAATATAAATTTCAAGCCAAGATGATCGATATAAAGGTTTTTAAATGCTTGAATCGCAATTTTCAATTAGTTATAAAGTGAGGCTTTATTTATTTTGATAGGGCTACAGCCCTATCAAACTATCTTCCTTATCCTAATGGATGCAGTTAGCATGTGCCCAATCCCGCACATAAAACTGCGGGCTTGGCAATAAATATATTTTTCAAATATAATTTGATCGAATATATAATTTTTAGAATGAGATCATGAATATGAAAAAATAAATAAATTTTAAAAACTATAAATAATAATTATATTAAAAAAACATTTAGACTGTTAGTTAATTATTTTTAGATAAACGACCTATTTGCATCCATCTTTAAAATGGATGCTTTATACCTCTGGACCGCATATTGTACAAATGTGGTCCAGCCTCAACAATTGTTCTTAACCTTACCTCTCAAGTACTAGACACCACATCTTATGGAAAATTGTTTCATGCAGGCAAGATCACATTTCTACATATGTGGTTCAGAAAATGTAAAGCATCCATCTTAAAGATGGGTACAAGCAGGTGTTTCATCTAAAAACAATGGAAACTATCTGGCCAAATGTTTTCTTGCTATATTTATTATTTTGAGTTTTTAAAATTTATTTATTTTTAAAAGAAAGATCTATGTACTCTTTTGCCGGGGAAATACAATTTTTTTTTTTTATAATAATAATCACCCCTTATAATTTTGACAACAAGATCACTCACAGATGGTCTTATTACAAACAATAGAAATTCCAAAAATAAATAACACATCAATAAAATAAATCTCAACTACTTGATGCAATTCATACAACCTAATATTGTGCATAAGAATATATAATAAAAGAACAAACAATTAAAAGAAAAGATGCCAGAGATTACCTCAACCGGGGTTTTTACACTGAACACCGAGTCACCACATCCAATGGTATGGGATCAGCGGTCTAGCTTCAATCTCGAACCGGAAAAGCTCATTTCGGCCAAACTAGGTAACCACCATTAAATCTCTACAAAACCCCAACTCCAAAATAATTAGGCTCAAACCCTAATTTTCCCAACCCTTAGATTAGATTATGAGAGAGAGAGAGTCTCTATATATTCCCAACCCTTAGATTAGAGGATAAGAGAGTAGAGAGAGGGGCGTGGCGCCTAGGGAAGAGAGAGAGAGGTGTATAGAGGTGGGAGAGAGCACCCGTATTTATAGTGAAATTTAGGTCTAGGGTTTCTTTAGGGTTTCCCATAGTTTGTCTCTTTCTTGAGATTGAATATGAACCGTTGATCAAGGTGACTTGTGACTTGTGGGGCGAGAGATCTGAGCCATCCATTCTATAAATGGGTCATCAACATTATAGAAGGTGCATGAACCATTATCCCTCTTTCTTCAAACCATTTTTCCACCAATATATTTAAATAAATTAAATCCATTAAGGATATAGTGCATACCATAAATTGCATATTCCATCTCATATTTTCCAAAAGAATATTTCAATAATATCAAGTCAAGATATTCCTTCAATAATCAAGATAAGATATGGTCAATATTTTCTAATCAATATTTGACCATACTGCTACAAGATATAGTTACCATATTTACTAAACTTGAAGACAAAGCAACAAGAGAAGATATCCAAGGGTGGGGCGTGCCACCCATGTATGGTATGTGGGGCCCCACCTAATAGCCACATGGTGGGCCCATGTGCACTATGGACCCCCATGAATTTTTTTTACATAAATATTTTAAAATTAAACAAAATGAATTTTAAAACGTTATAACTTTGTAAATTAATAACTTCATTTTTATAAGTTCAAAAATAAGAAATAAAATATCAAATGACTTATAAAAATTCAAATAATTAATCTAAAATAATTTAATAATAAAATGAATACAATTAAATTAATATGATGGGAAGTGGATCCATATGGTTCAGGAATTCAATCAACAATCACGGGATACTCCACTTTCAACTGTGGACTACAGACCACACTCGCTTTATCGAACCGACCCAGTGTTTTTCATGACCCACAGTCCAAGCATGGGCTTATTAGCGGGTCATCAAAGTCTGGTCGATGAGTTAAGGAGTCGCAATCCCAGTCTGTGGATTACAGGTCCTCCTCTAGAGACAAGTCAAGGTCACCACGACCTGATACGACCATAGCTCTGTGACGTATAGGGGTATCTCTCGCACATGCATATTCTTCACCCAAAGGTAGAATTCTAGTTTTCCCGAACGATCTATCTATATACATGTCGTGTGATGAAACACGGATGATGTTTTGCCCCCCATCTCTGTAAGCCTACCATCACAAACAAGGGTCACACAATCCCTCAACTCACTCATCTAGGCATAAGCTTCGACCTCATCAAGGGCTAACCCAAAAACCCTTCTCGGTTTATTTTTTATGCTCAGGTACCTTGGATTTTCCAACCGACTGGCCTAGATCGTCAAGCACAATCTGGTATCCACAAATATCATTTGCTTATTATGGTCTTCGAAGGACCACACTCCCACTAAGTTTATGACCCACTGTAAATGTTTTTCATTACAAACTCATAAGGCCTTTCAAGGCCACATAAACCCAACAATTTTTTCATAATGATCTCCATGGTAGAGATTACATGTCCTTAGAAAATAGATTTATTAAGAGGCCCCCATTTCTACATATGGGGACTTGTCCCAGTAGAAACCACATCTTATTTACCCAAAAATGAGGGGAAGTATAATTAAATCCGGGAAATCTCTTCTTACATAAAGTCTATATATATGTGATGTGGTGGATATCTATGATTTTATTTTACCATTTCATTTGATTCTTTTGTTGCTTGAGATAGATGATGAAAAATTATCATGTCCGGTTCTTTTAGGGGATGGCTCTATAAAAATTAACCTATCCTACTAACAAAGAAACCTGACTTGCACTTAATTTTGGGAAAATCACAAAAACCCACGACTACACTTTCTATGCAAATACCAGCAACCTAACTTTTCGTTCACTTTTTTCTCCAAAATACACTTTTTATGCGAATACTCTCAACCAAATAAAAAAAACCTAAATTACCCTCTCTTACTTTTATTTTACCGATGCCTCTCTTTCCTCTATCCCACCAAAATAGGGGCTCCGGGCACGCGGTCTGGCAGTAGGCTCCCACACTATGTAAAGTGCGGTTCGGCAATAGGGCTCCAGCATTGTGTAAAGTGTTGGTCCGACAGTTGCAAAAGACGGTTCGACAGTTGCAAAGGGTGGTTCGGCAGTAGATATTACTGGATTCTTCTACTTCGTAAAGTGCGGTCCAGCAGTAGGGCTCCAACATTGTGTAAAATTCCAGTTCGACAGTTGCAAAGAACTGTAAAAGGTGTCCGGCAGTAGATGTTAATGGATTTCAGTACTTTGGTACTATGTAAAGAGCGGTCCGACAGTCGGTTCGAAAATTACCTTAAAGCGGTCCGGTACTTGTGTGCTCTGGCAATGTGATGGTGCATTTCGATTACTAGGGTCCAAAAGTCAATGTCAAATCTGGCCAAAATAATTTTTGTTTTTTGTGTACAACAAAAGCATTTCTGTTTAGAAAAAATTAAAGTTTTTACCTTAAGGGTATTTACATAACAAGTTTTTTGTTTTTTGTGTACAACAAAAACATTTATGTCTAGAAAAAATTAAAGTTTTTACCTTAGGGGTATTTACATAACAAGTTTCTTACGAGGAAAAAAGTTTGAGAGAAATTCGGGTTGGGGTAAGTTGCACAGAAAGTGTGCTATTGGGGTTTTTCCAGTAATTTTGTCTTAATGTCCTCCATAATTATTCGGCTCCCCAAAAATTCCCTGTCAATGCTACGATGTTTGGAAGCCATTTTCGATATTTATTGCAAAATGATAGGCTAATTCACTAAAAAAATTTCCCCCCGATCTCATATAAGTAAATAATTCTATTTTTTTTTGGGCTATGCGTAACAAAAATCTCTCCCCTCCACCTCTGATTCACTTGTTCTCCGTTAGGCAGAGAGAGGGAGAGTTTCAGAGAGAGAGAGGAGAGAGCGTAGGAGCAATGGCGGAATCTAAGACGGCTCATTCTCCCCTCGTAACCTATTTTTCAATGATCTCTCTCCTCACCCTTTGCCCTCCCTTTGTGATTTTCATGTAGGTTCTCTCTCTCTAACTATATTCTCTCTCTAGCTAACCTGCGTTCTCTGTAGCTTTAAAACGCTTGTATAATTTATGATGTATTCTGCGTTAATTGATTTATCTGATTTTTGGAACTAGGTGTTCGAATCTGATTGCTTTCTCTCTCTAGCGTTATTTCCATTTTTCTGGCTTTTTTTAATTTGAATTTGTTCTCATTTTTTCTTTAATTGCGATAGTAAGCTTCAGTTGCTCTTCGGGTAATAGTCAGATCAGCCTAAACGGATTTGGTTCTTGGAAAACCTCCTGTAATATAAACCAAATGGAACAATTTTGCTCTCTCTCTCTGAAAACCTGCATTAATATAAACCAAAAGGAACAATTTTGCTCTCTCACAACGGATTTAAGGACTTGAGATTCAGCATATTTATGCCTTATTTGGATTAGATGGCCTTTAATTTGGACAAAAAAAACTTATTTTTTGGAAATGTAGATCATCCTGGGCTATAAAAGAGTAAAAAACTGCAGAAATCAGGGTATGGGATTAGAGTTACGGATCGATCCTGCGATTGGAATGGCGCTTGAGCTATAGTAATAGCTAGTTACAATACTTTGATGGACGCCTAGATGTCGTATTTTATTTTAATAAATAGTTATATTGCTTAATTTGTGGTAAATGTTATTATATTTTCAAATCAATTCAATAACCAATCTCTCCTGAGGTCAAATGAATGAGCATTTTTTTTTTAAATTTTAAAAAATAGGTCATGGAATTAAGTTTGCTCGAGTAAAGTTGGATGCTGAAAGACTGATATTTTTACTGTGGTTGCAACGATGTAACAAATTTTCAGTAGATTTAAGCTAATTTCCTGCTTGAATTTTGTTATTTGTCATGCTTCTATCTGCTGTTTCAAGTCAAATACTTCTTGATCTCTTCCAGGCAAAGTGTAAGCTTGGCTTGAACAATCTGGATAAGTATATGATATGTTTTTTTTACTTGTTAAGAAGAGAAAGTTAGAGAAATGATTTGCATATGAATTATTTGCCCGCAATAATAGTGGTGTGCATACAAATTATTTGACAGAAATAGTAGTCGTGTCGCCAATTATATTTCACCTTTTTTTCTCGATCTCTAGTTCCTTTTGATATATGAGCCTAACTTAGATTTCATCATATTATGTCTTTCTTTTTTATGTTTATTTATTTATTATTATTATTATTATTATTTGGTAATGTTGCAGATGGTACACAATGGTCCATGGTGATGGGTCTGTATCCATCACTTGGGACTACTTGAAGCAAAATGGTTTGCAAGGACTCATTAATATCTGGCCAAGACCATCACCTATAGCATGGAAAATTATTGCTTGTTTTGGTGCATTTGAAGCAATGCTTCAACTAGTTCTTCCTGGCGAAAGAGTTGAAGGTCCCATTTCTCCTGCTGGGAACCGACCTGTCTACAAGGTCTCTTATTCGGCACCGTTGTTTACTCAACCTATTGAGATATGCTTTCCCCCCCCCCCCCCCCCTCCCCCCCCTTTATAGAACTACTGAGAATCTTTTTTCTCTTGGAATGATGTGTGACCAATGTTCCTAACACCCAATGAAATAAAGCATCTGCATAGTGTTCATATGAAATTCATCAATATGATACAATAATTGAGGTGAGAATGGTTGATGAAGTAATATAGCTGTTTTTCTATTCTCACAGGCAAACGGTTTGCTGGCTTATGCGGTCACATTGATAACATATATCAGCATTTGGTGGTTGGTTCCTTTGCTTTTCTTTATGGCTAATGTAAATTTGTAATTTAACTGTCTCCAAATAAAAAATTGAAATATGCTTTATACTTCAATAATTTGTCCTTTAGAAGTACTCATCAAAAACGAATTTCTACTTTCATAATTTGTGTTTGTGTGTTGATGAAATGTGCTGATGTGTTGATATATAATCCAAGCATTTGTTTTGCTAAATCCTGTTCTCTCTACTATTTTCAATGTTCCTGTCTCTATTTTTGCTGGCGCTTTTGATAAAATGTCACTTCTGATTCAACTTTTATTCATTATCATACCTAGGGGCAAATGTTCTATATTGCTTGGGTTATGTTTGTTTTTGGCATTTAGCATACTTCTCAATTAAATGTGGCGTATAATATTATTCTCAAAGGTTTTGCTTTTGAGTCATCTATGACTCTGTGATTCCCTAACATTTCCTTAGCATGCAAAAGTTGCAACTGCTGTCTTAAACCGGAAGATTTTGAATATTTACCAGGAAAGCATAAAAAGAAAATCCTATGTTTGATGTGCAAGCTACTGTTGCAGTTATTTGCTGTTCATGGAATTTTCCTCATTTTGGCAACCTTTGTAGCTCTTATATTTGTTATGCAGGTTGGGAATATTTAATCCTGCCATTGTGTATGATCATTTGGGAGAAATTTTCTCAGCACTAATCATTGGCAGCTTCTTCTTTTGCATTTTACTGTACATAAAAGTAAGAAAGCTCAATTGACCTCATCCATGCTCAGTTTCAAATACAGTTAAATGCATTCCTTTTCTTGTATTTAAGAGCAACTATATGTGCTTTAAAGGGGCATGTGGCACCATCTTCAAGTGATTCAGGTTCATCGGGGAACATAATAATCGATTTCTATTGGGTGAGTCTTCTATATATTTATTTTTGAAATGATAACTGTATATAATTGTATTGCTGCAAGGCCCAATAACTGGGCTCGCTTTGGGTGAGTTTCTTTTGCGTGGGACTCTAAAATTCTTAAGCAAGTTTTGTTCAATGCTGGAGCAAGGTGTTGTCATAATATATGTTCCAAAAAATATGTATCAACGTGATCTCACTCAAACAAAATTTCGTCTTTCTGTTATCTTCCAGTGTAACATAGAAATTATATATAGTCCTTTGCTGTATGATTATCATGTTTGCATGCGCAGGGCATGGAACTGTATCCTAGAATTGGTAAAAGCTTCGACATCAAAGTTTTCACGAACTGCCGATTTGGTATGATGTCATGGGCAGTTCTTGCTGTGACATATTGCATCAAGCAGGTTGGTCACTGTGCAGACCTATACCCACCTGTAAATGGATGTGAATTTTTATTTCTTCTTTTATTGTTTTTAACCTTTGGCAGTCTGAAGCACTCATGGGATGCACTCATGTACTTTGACACCAAACATTGTTTAGGAACTATACTGGAGGGCGTCTTTTTTCTGATATAAGAGTTTGTGAAAAGAAAAGAGTGATTTTACTGTTCATATATAGGGGATCTTTATGTAATTTAGTGATTTACTTTTCATTACACCGCATTCTTTATTTCCTTAATCTTTGTCTCTTGATCAGGACATTGTCTTCCATTATGTCTATTAACTTCGTCTATTTCATGACTGCAGTATGAAGCAAATGGTCAAGTAGTGGACTCCATGCTTGTAAATACTATACTGATGCTTGTATATGTAACTAAGTTCTTCTGGTGGGAAGCTGGGTATTGGAACACTATGGATATTGCACATGATCGAGGTTTGTTGTGTACTGTCATGTTGAATCATGTTGAGTTATTGTTCTTACCAAATAGTATTCTTTGCATGATGAATTAGAATGTGAAACGAGCAGTAGTTTGATTCGTGAATGTAACTTAGCAACAAAATAAAAGAGAAAAAAGATAGATGCATGAACATAGAAAACTAAGTTTGAAGAATATGGAGTTCATTTGAGACTTACATTATGAGAGGCATGTCTTTATAAAATAAAAGTTCCCCGTAAATCAAGGCTTGCTTTTTCTACTGAAGCTGTAGATACACTTTTCTTTTCTTATGAGGTGTGATTATCTATGCTGCATGTATAGTGATACATCTGAGACTAGTTTATTGTGTGTGATTTGGATTTTTAAGCCAGAAACTATTCCATGTTTCTCTTCCGGCCTTCTAGTTCTATATATATATATGGGAAATGACATTGTAAGACCCTCCCATACCCATGTGTGTAGGACCCAATAGGATCACCATTAAATTTGGCACAGATCTCTAAAAAAGTCAAGTCCCACACCCATGTGATAACTTTTCTAGAGATCTGTGTCAAATTTAATGGTGATCTTTTGGGGTCCTACACACATGGGTATGGGAGGGTCTCTTAGGATCATTACTACAAAGAGACAATTTATCTTTTGTACATGGATCACAATCATTATCATTTATTAGATGTCAAATTGGATGGCTTTCGATAAGTCACGAAGTCCGAGTTTTTTTTTGGAACTTTGTCTCTATTCAATGACACTTTTACAACAACCCATTTTGAAATTTAAGGGACAAGAATGATTATGACCTCTATGTACAAAAGATAAATGGTCTCTTTGTAGACAATTCCTATAATGGAAGACAATGTCCTGATCAAGAGAAATGGTCTCTTTGTAGACAAACCCTAAACTCTTTTTCCTAGGAAAAAGCTACCAATAGGTTGACACCTAAAATGAATAGTAATTTAGGTTATGCTTCCATCTAGTGCTTCATATTATGGCGCACAAAAGAAATAGAAAACAAATATTTCCCTGGTTTGTCTGGGGTCTTTTGGTCATTTTATTTTTTTGAAAATACTTATTTTATATTTCCATGGTGTGTGATGTTGTCAAGTACATAGGCCTAAAATTTCAGCTTAATCCGATTTATAGATTAAAAATAAAATGGAAAGAGAAACATGCATTTCTCAACCATTTGATCAAGATTTTATGGTTGGGAGTATATAGCCTTAATTACTATTCATTTCAGGTGTCAACCTATTGGTAGCTTTTTCCTATATATATATATATATATATATATATATATATATATATATATATATATATATATATATATATATATATATATATGTATGTGTGTGTGTGTGTGTGTGTTTATGTGTGTGTGTGTGTGTATGTGTGTGTGTGTGTGGTTTGTATAGGGCCGAGGCTCTAAACAATTAAAATAAACTGCACCTTCAAATAGTGTCGAAAGATGTAGTTTCAATACTGGAAATCTTTGTGATGGCCTGAAAATTTATTTTCATCTCTAATTATAAAATTTAAAGTTTAAAAAATGTTGTAGATCGAGCAGAACTATGAATCCAAAAATGCATTACAAGATGCACTATTTCCAAAACTTGAAATTCATTTTTTCTCACGTCGATGAATCTTGAGGTCGAGATGAACAATTTGAGGATTTTTGGGCATCAAAAGAACCTCTTCTAGTGAAATTTTTGAAATTTTAGAGCCTCGCACTTATATAAACTTATATATATATATATATATATATATATATATATATATATATATATAGGTTGGGAGGAGGGGTGTTTGTGGTTATTTTTCCATATCCAAGTTCTGCATGCTATCAGGAATATCCAGACAATTTATCTTGCCTTTTTGAAGGGATGTACGTGTTCATACAAGAGTACACACCATATCCATAGAGATACTGATGACTTTACTGGTTCCTAGCTATGGTAGGCATGGATTTGTATATCAGTCATTTGTTGCTTATTGGAAAATCATGGCTGGAAAATTTGTCATTTTATGCCCTATTAATCATCTGATTTTAAAGAGCTAAATTATTATTAGAGGTGTTTTTTCTCATTCGAGTTTCAAGATGGAGAAGTTGTTCTACTGCATTGGTCCCTTAACATTGTGTGCCTGTCTTTGGTTTTGACAGCTGGATTTTATATATGCTGGGGATGCCTAGTGTGGGTCCCATCTGTCTATACCTCTCCTGGAATGTACCTTGTCAACCATCCGGTTAGCTTGGGTTCTCAGGTAAATTCTAAGAAATAGATGGTGTTTTGTGAATCTATTGGACAATTTTATGAGAGTAACTCGCTTGCAAAAAAGTAATATTTGATGGCAGTAATGCATTGTCTGCCATGCTTTGCTTTTTGACCTTCTCTACTTGCATAGTTCATGTTTGATGATGTAACTTCTGATCTTCTAAAGTTATTCCTATGCTGATGATTATCTCATCCAAATTCTAACCAATTTTGAGAACCAATGCAGCTCGCTCTTATGATTCTTGTTGCTGGCATTGGATGCATATTTATCAATTATGACTGTGATAGACAGAGGCAATACTTCCGCAAAACAAATGGAAAATGCGTTATATGGGGAAAACCTCCATCAAAGGTGATAAGGCTACTTTCATTTCTAATACTCATCAATTATGTTTATGTAATATTTATTGTTGCATTAATAGTCCTAGTGAGGATTTTACTAATGTTGATTCTATGCAGATAGTGGCCTTCTATCATACGAACACTGGGGAAAAGAAATCCAGCCTTCTCTTGACATCTGGCTGGTAAGACGAGGAAAAAATGACTTTACATCATACTACTTATTCAAATCCATAGTAGCTGAAAATGATATATTTTGTTTCTTTCTAATGTCTGAACTTGATATTTCTTATGCAATTTATGTTTGCAAAAAGCCTTGTCATCAGTTAATTTGTGAATCTTCTGTCTCTGACTTATATAGGCTCTTACCCAGTACCATATTAATGGGACGGCTCTTTGAAGATACTTTTCATGACTAGAATATCGACTTTAAAAACCTTGGGAAGATAATCCTGGTCCTCCTAGATTAGTTGTTTTTAGAAATAAACAAGGATTTGGCATTTGTTGTCTTTGACTAGGAATGCTTTCAGAAGTTATTCTAATTGATTTTCGTTTGTATTAAGTCAGTTGATGCCTTTTGACTTGAACATAGGGCTAGTTTATTGTGAGCCAAGTAAATTCTCCTTCCTTGGAACATCGTAGTAGTATTTTCAAAAAGTTAGAATTCACCTTTCTAACTTCTTTTTTCTTTTCCCGTCTTTTGGAGAGAACAAGTTGTATCATTGGAGTTCACACGTTGCGATGCATGCAGGTGGGGTTTGTCTCGACATTTCCATTATGTTCCGGAAATATTGGCAGCCTTCTTTTGGACTGTGCCAGCTCTTTTCAATCACGTAAGGAGCATCTAATTTATCTGCTTGTTTTTACTTTGAATTGATATTGCTATGACCTGATATTTCTTTATGTGCTGGAATCTGATTTTCCTTGACATGTTTTTTTCTTGATCTTTCTTTGTGACATTTTCAGTTCCTGCCCTACTTCTACGTGATATTCTTGACAATTTTGCTATTTGACCGAGCTAAGAGAGATGACGAACGATGCATGGCCAAGTAAGCTCTCGCCAATTAGTAAAACTTCCAAGAAATTTTGAGTTTTGCTTTCCCAAATCAATTTTTTTTTTTTTATATCTCAAAATAAAGGAAGGGAGTTTTAGCTTTTCCTTAACAAAGAAAAAAACATTTGTGAAAGGTCTGTTGTTTGGATATATATACAGCGTTAAGGATGGAGATATAATTTATTTGTTAACAGGTACCAGAAATACTGGAAGGAGTACTGTGACAAGGTGCCTTACAGAATTATACCTAGTATTTATTGATGCTTTTTTAGGTATCTGTAACCTAAGTGATGGGGTATGTACGATTTTTTATGAATTGGTTGTAAGTTTTAGTAACTTATAAATTGTATTCTGTGAGGCCCTTGTTTTCTCTTCAAATATTATATGCATCTTTAGGTGAGAGAGAGAGAGACTTATTTGAGAGGGAGAAAGAGAGATGGATTGTCTTGTTTACTTTCGGAAAACTTATTTGAGAGAGAGTGGTTTATGTTGTAGAGAGAGATTCCCTTTTTGTGTGTGTGAGAGAGAGACTGTGTTTGTCTGTATGAGAGGGAGATTCCATGTGTATGATGGGGAGAGGGAGAGGTTCCCCATGTGAGAGAGAGATTCCCTTTCCCGTGTGTGAAAGAGGGAGAGAGAGCTTCCCTGTTTGTGTGTGTGAGAGCGAGAGGAGAGATTCCCTGTTTGTGTGTGCATATGTAAGAGAGATGAGAGAGAGAGAGATTTTCCCTGTTTGCGTGTGCATGTGTTACACATCCTCCTGTGTGTGTAAGAGAGAGAGAGACTCCCATGGTAACATTTTGTGTATCTCTTCTAAGGGATATTGAAATTCGACCAATCAATGAAGAAGGGGCCATTTTTTTATTCGTTTGGTTAGATGTAAAAGAATTGCAATGTTGGATTCCAGTTGACTTGGGAGTCAAAAACTTCCAAAAAGTTGTGAATTATCAAAATGACAGACTCGACTAGGGCTGTTCATGGGTCGGGTTTAGGCCAAGCAAAGCTTGGGTAGTGTTCAACGAGGAAGTTGGATTGAGCTGGGCCAGGTCGTTGTGTGAAGCCCTGCCTGCCATTTTGAAATTCTGTAAAATAATTGTCATTTTAACATTGCATTTTTAAACCCCACCATCTTAGTTAAAAAGACTTGTCTCTCCTCTAAAAGTTTCATCGTCTGCAAACAAAGTGGAAGGGAACACATGAACTAGAAAATGATAACCCTGAAAGGATCAAAGAAATATACATTACAAACACGAAACAAAGGGCTAAATCAGCTTGTTTGGACTTTTTGGAGACAAAACTTCAAAGTGTTTGAACTCTATGTCTATCGCTAAGCCAAATCCAAGGGAACACATGAACTAGAAAATGATAATCCTGAAAGGATCAAAGAAATATACATTACAAACACGAAACAAAGGGCTAAATCAGCTTGTTTGGACTTTTTGGAGACAAAACTTCAAAGTGTTTGAACTCTATGTCTATCGCTAAGCCAAATCCAAGGGACAGCTCATTAGAAACACAAGCACCAAGAGAATTTGACCGGGTAATAGGAGTACATTCTGCTCCCTTTGCGTCCTAAAAAGCTATTTGCAATGCGTCCTAAAATGCTATTTGCAATGTCATGTTATAGACAATTTTGCTTTAGAACCTGAAATCCAAACCTTACACTGCACTCGGAAACCGATAAAAGTACCCTAAAATTAATCCATCAGCCTAGTGAGTTGAACACCATCAAATAACAATCTATATAGAAACCCCGGTGTATTGATTTTTGATGAATTAAGCAATAAAACCAAACCCTTAATTTGATGCATATTAGTGAGAAATCCATAAAAATGGCCATTGACCATGAAACTAGTGGAATTTATAAACGAGCTTATGCCAGAATTCCATCAATGCATAATGAGCCTTTATAACTTCATTATCATTTAAGTTTTATCCAAACTATTTGGGATCTTCTACATGAATTTTATCTACTAAACTTACAACATTGGTTTATGATTTATGAAATAAATATAAAGTTTTACACTTGCTATCAACCTAACACAATCCTCTTCCTTTCTCCAAACTATTTCGGAT
Organism: Amborella trichopoda; assembly: GCF_054954075.1. NCBI lineage: Eukaryota > Viridiplantae > Streptophyta > Magnoliopsida > Amborellales > Amborellaceae > Amborella > Amborella trichopoda. The sequence continues at coordinate 58,295,699 of NC_142336.1, read as the reverse complement.
CCAAATTGATTCACAAACTATGGGAATAGAGGAAATCATTCCGACTCTTCAATCTTATTGAAATAATCATGCAAGAGCATGCATCTGATGTTAATATAAATAGAAAAAATAAAATTACCGGTGTGGTTGGTTTCCTTATACACTGGACGTGCTGATGTTTTGCTGTTTTGTGTACCAACACAACTACAATAACAAGAGCTTCCTCACTTAGGAAAATCTTAAAATCACATATAATTACTTTCGTATTGCCACGTCCAGTAAATCTCAAAATAACTACGCAAACTCCAATCAATAAGTGGCTATTCAGAAGAAATTACTTGTTTCTTTGCATATCCAGTAATTATCAATGTGTGACTCATGTTATTGTTCTAGCTGTTTTTTCCAACTAGACTCCACTATTTTTTTCTTCGGGAAACATTACTATTCCTTTTATTTAACTGGGTGACACTAGTACTATATCTACAACCATTAACCATTCAAGCTGACGGCACGGATTGCTTCAAAACAATCATGTGTGGTGGTGTGCTTGCTATCGACACGCGTACACAGAGGTCACCTACATGCATGCAGAGAGAAGGAGAGAGAAAGAGTTCAACACACCAGCGTGGTTGATGTAAAAAATAACATCAGAAAAAAATAAAAATAAAAAGGTTGATAAAATGTACTTTATCTCAAGATCTGTAAGGGAATTCACCCCATGATTGAGAGAATATACCCTCTCTTAAGATCTGGGAATCTACCACAAAATAATTTCTTCACGAGACCAAATTTTATTAACTTATCTATCTCTTTTTACGATGAAAGGAAACCTCTTTTTAAATAGACTAAAAAAATAAGATAAACATTAACAAGAAAATCTTTTTCTGCACTTTTCCTATTTTATCTTTTCTTCCCTATTTTCTCTCTCTTCCCTTAACCTCACGTACAATCCCTTTTATCCAAAGCCTAAAAACTACTTTTTATGTAACCTTAATTTAACTTTATCTATTTATATTCCAAACTAAGTAATACAAATCAATCAATAACTAATTAACCCAAATCCATAAATATCAACTCACACATAAACTCAATGCCTACAAATATCCCTGCGCACCTCCTCTCCTTCTCATGAAGAGATAAACCAAAGAATAATAAAAAATTAAAATAACCCTAATATTATTTGCATCATTCTCCCCGGGTTGGGAGAAACTCGACCTCGAGCTCAAAAGTTGGTGATGAAGTCCCACCATGAGCCTTAATACTTTTTCTTCAAGACTGATGCCTGCAACTGTGTTCCAAGAGTAATTGTTGAATACGAGCTTGGGCTGATTATTCCTATTCCGGAATGAGTCTAGCTCCAAAAAAACATCAAGTTCAACCGATGAACACGCTTGACTATGAAATTTTAGGAGATAGATTTTAATGTCAAAATCTCGTGATCATTTTATCGGACGTGTTGGATCTGGCTGCTGTATAGAACACGACGAATCTAGCTTGTTAATTTCTTCTTTACGAGGAAGATTGTTCTCCAACCGCTGTATCTCTTGTTTCTTCTCACGTATTTTAGTTCGAACATCCTCTAGGATGTTAGAAAACTTTTCTATAGCTTGATCCCAATCTTGTTCACAACGATCATCTATAGCAGATCTAACTTGCTTTGATCTAGCTTGGTCTCTGTAGATCTAACTTCTCTGGATCTAATTTGCTCTCTGGATCAACCTGGCTATGATATCAATTGATGTAAATAAAATAATACAAAATAAAAATAAAAATAAAAGATTAAGAGGATATACCCTATCTCAAGGTCTGCAAAGGAATTCACCCTAAGGTTGAGAGAATATACACTCTCTCAAGGTTTACAAAGGAATCTACCCCAAAATAATATCTTCACGAGACCAAGTTTTATTAATTCATCTACATTTTTTTACAATGAAAGGAAACCTCCTTTTAAATAAACTAAAAAAATAAGATAAACATTAACAAAAAAAAAAAACTCTCTCTACACTTTTCCTATTTTATTTCTTCTTCCCTATTTTCTCTCTCTTCCCTTAACCTCAAGTACCATCCTTTTTATCCAAAGCCTAAAAACTAGTTTATATTTAATCTTGTCCTTTTACTTTTCTAAATTAGCTCCCTTATATTCCAAACTAAGTAACCCAACTCAATCAATAACTAATTAACCCAAGTCCATAAATATCAGTTCACACACAAACTCAATGCCCACAAATATCCCTACGCACCTCCTCATCTATTCCTGAAGAGATAAACTAAAGAATAATAAAAAATTTAAATAACCCTAATATTATTTGCATAAGTGGTGGTCAAAGTTGTTCCCCTCATTCACATTTCTATACGATACCATGTCTCTTTTACCTAAGGCTTCTTCTTAACGTCCAAAACCAGATCTAAATTTCACTATAAATAGGGGTGCTCTCCCCCATCTCTACACACATCTCTTTCTCCCATAAACTCTCTCTCTCTCCCCTCCTTAGGGGCCACACCACTCTCTCTCCTTTCAAATTTTCTCTCTCTAATTTCTCTCTCTAAAAGTTTCATATGACGTATTCTCTCTCTAAAAGTTCTATAAGAGGCATGCCCCAACCCTAGGTCTACTACTCTCTCTCTTGACCTAAAGATATTAACCCTAGGTTTACTACTCTATCTCTCTTGACCTAAAGATAATAAGGGTTTGGAAAATCAGGGGTAAAGCTTTAGTTAATTTTGGGGTTAGGGTTTTGTAGAGATTTAATGATAGTTATCTAGTTTGGCCGAAATTAGCTTTCACGGTTCGAGATTGAAGCTAGACCGCTGATCCCGTGCCATTGGATGTGGTGACTTGATATGGGGTGTAATAAGCCCGATTGAAGTAATCTTCAGTATCTTCTCTTTTACTGACTTGCTCTCTTTTATTTTTATATTCTCAAGCATAGTATTAGGTTGAATAAATGATATCAAGTAGGTGAGTTTTATTTTATTGTTGTGCTGTTTTATTTTGAAATATTTATTAGTTATAATAAGACTATATATAAGTGACCTTTTTGTCAAAATAAAAAAAAGTGATTATTATCATTAATAAAAAAAAAAAAATTGTATTCTGTGCCAAAATATCACATAGGTCTTCCTTTAATCTCAAGCATAGGGCGATCCAAGTGAAGACCTTTATCCATGGAGGGGGTCCAGAACCTAGCAATGATGGACCGTTGGGAGGGATGAGCAGCAGGGGGAGGTGAGAGGAGACTGGGAAAGTCCCTGATGTAGCCGGACTCCAAATGATTTGGTCCTCACCATTAGGTGAAAAGTAAAAGGAGTGGAGAATAGAAGAGAGTTCTAGAAAGACAGGGAGTTCATCATCTCGAAGCGGTATGTGGAAATGAGGATCCCAGGGTCTAGAGTTTCCAACTGTGCCAAAGAGCTCAGCTGTTGAGGCGTCGCGATTCCGCGCTAGACGAAAGAGATTAGGAAATTGCAGCGAGAGGGGACGTCGGTCAGTCCATAACTTCACTCTCGTCCCCGCCCTAAACGATTTGAATGGGTGGAAGGAGAAGCAAGGATTGGAAGTTGTCCTATCCACATCCCCCCACCCCATTCATTCGTTCTATTTGCATAATAAACTTTAGTAGACTTTTTCGTCTTGCCATCCTTTTTTAGTTGTTGGGATCAATCTCCTCCTTTTGTGCCTCGTTGGACATGCTTGCCAAGATATCATTTAGAAGAGTGACCTTTTTAATTAAATTTATATTTAGCTTATCAGCCCATAATTCTTAAAAAATAAATAAATCAGGGTTTCTTAGCTGATGTGCACATATGGAATCCATTTATGATACATCTCGATCATAGATCCATTAAAGTGTTTCCTCTCTCTAGGATCCCGCAGCTACATTTCGCCATCTCCGTTTATATACAGTGTAGATTTTTTCTTCCTTTACTTCTTTTGTCGTCTCGCTTGCAATGTTGGATTCTAGTTGACTTGGGAGTCAGAAAACGTCCAAAAAGTTGTGAATTATCAGACTCGTCATGGGTCGGGTTTAGGCCAAGCAAAACTTGGGATGGGCTGGGCTGGGCCAGCTCCTCCTGTGAACCTGCCTGGTTGGCTTGCCATTTTGAAATTTTGTGTAAGATAACTGTCAGTTTAACATTGCATTTTTAAACCCCACCGTCTTAGTTAAAAACACTTCTCCCTTCTCTAAAAGTTTCATCGTCTTCAAATTAAGTGGAACACATGAACAAGAAAATGATAATCCTGAAAGGATAAAAGAAATATACATTAACAACCACCCAAAAAAAAAGGGCTAAATCAGCTTGTTTGGACTTTTTAGGACAAAACTTACAAGTGTTTGAACTCTTTGTGTCTACCACTAAGCCAAAGCTCATTAGAAACACAGACACCAAGAGAATTGACCGTATAATAGGAGTACATTTTGCTCCTAAAAAGCTATTTGCTATGTCAGCTAAATGAAAAAAAGCTCTATATAATTTTGCTTGAGTTAACCTGAAATCCAAACGTTACACTACACTCGGAAACTGATAAAAGTGCCCTAAAATTAATCCATCAGCCTAGTGAGTTGAACGCCATTAAATAACCATCTATATAGAATCCCTGGAATATTGATTTTTGATAAAATAAGCAATAAAACCGAACCCTTAATTTGATGCATACTAGTGAGAATCCATAAAAATGGCCATTGGCCATGAAACTAGTGGAATTTATAAACAACCTTATGCCAAAATTCCATCAATACATAAAAGGGGTGCGGTTTGTATGGAGCCTAGGCTTTAAACAATCAAATTAGAGCCTACCTTCAAATAGTGTCGAAAAACGTGATCTCAATACTAGAAATCCTTGTGATAGCCTTAAAATATAGTTTCATCTTTTTTTATAAAGTTTAAAACTTAAGAGTTTTTCTAATGACATAGAGAGAGAAACGGGGATGTCACATGGTTCTCTCTTTGTTGATTGGCTGATCATGTATGTACTGAAAGAGCATGATTCTTGACTGCTAGTACAAATGAGAAAAATATCCCTGCATAATGATTTGATAGCAGCCTTGCTTAAATATAATATTATTCTTCTTTTTTTTTTTGAAAGGAGATCAATAAGTTTTATTGATTAACTAAAAGAGATTACAGAGCCAGAAACGAAACTTGAAGAGAGAGAAAGGCCCCCTTTAGTAAGAGAGTCTGCTAAAGAATCAGCTTCACGAAAGACGTGGACAAAAGAGATGTCAAGAGACCTAAATTGAAGACGATAGGTAAGTTCCTCTTAACATCAACTTCCAAGATTTCGGACCCCTCCTTAGTAATGAGGCAACAGCGCCAAAGGTCATGAAGGATGATGTTCAACAGTCTCTCAAAAGGACAGCCACAACCATCAAACACTCTACGATTCATTTCTTTCCATGCTTCCCACAAGATCAGTCCTCGAACAATTTGCCAAAGAACGCACCCCAACTTGGGGAGTGGTACGGACACATTCGAGATGATGCCAATAACCTCGGCAGGCATGATAAGCGGTATGCCCAATTTATCAAAGAACCAATACCAGATACGAAGGGTAAAAGGGCAGTGGAGGAACAAGTGAGACTTTGTTTCAGCATCTAATTTGCAAAGCAAACAAACATTAGGCAAACCTTACCTCTCTTGATAAGGTTATCAGTGGTCAGCACCTTGTTTTGCACAGCCAGCCATAAAAAGGCTTGAACTTTGTGAGGTAACGGTCACTTCTAGATGGTGGCAATCTCAAACATAGACCATCTCCACTGGTCATGGAATAACATATTATACATCGACTTGACTGAGAACTGACCATCGGGCCGAATCTTCCAAATGGCCATATCAATGGCATCCAGAGGGATATAGACCTCGTGAAGAAGTGAAAGCCACTCCACATATTCCTAAAAAATAGAGTTGGAAACTCTAGAATAGGGGAGGTTGATGTTTCAGCTAATCTGGGAACCCCTACGAATACACAAATCAGCTACAAAGGCATTGGGGTTGTCCATACACTGGAAAATAGATGGAAAAAGATATTTCAAAGGCATTAGACCCACCCACTTGTGGTGCCAAAAAGAGATGTTACGACCATCACCCAAACTCCACCTAATGTCCCTATGAATTAATGGATTTCTAAATAAAGGACAAACCTTGTGAACCACTTCTTGCCTCCACCCACATCCGACCACCACTTGATACTATAACTGATCTTTGTGAAAAAGGCTTCTCCATCACCATTTAGAGAAGAGGGCTTGATTAACCAACGACACCCGCCTCAATCCAAGACCACTCTCTCTCCTTGGGGTACACACTCTATCCTATCTAAAGAGATGGTATTTTTTTGAGTTATCAAATGAACCCCATAAGAAGTTCCTCATCAAAGATTCAATCTTCTTAGCCACCCTAGGCGGAATCAACAATAAAGACATCTGATGGATGGGTAAGTTAGACAAACACGCTCTAATAAGAGTGATCCTACCCCCAAGAGAAAGGTGTTTATACTTCCAAAGATTAAGTTTGACTTGAATTCTTTGAATGATCTTATCCCAAACAGCTAAGGGAAGTCGACCATCCAAAAGAGGTAAGCCCAAATAAAAAATAGGGAAGTTCCACCTTACAACCCAAAATAGCAGTCAAGTTTGACAAAAGAGACTCATCACAACTAATACAAATAACTGCTGATTTCGCAAAATTGACCTTGAAACCCAGTGCAATTTCGCAAACATTCAGAGGCATGACAACATTAGCAATCTGCCTAGACCTAGCTTCACAGAAAAGAAGCGTGTTGTCATCATATTGCATGTGTGAAATACAAGGGCCACTATTAGGCAAATGAAAACCATTAAAGTGGCTACAACATTGAAGATGAACCGACTGAAGTATTCAACATAAATGGAGAACAAAAAAGGGGAAAGGGGTTCCCCCTGCCGAAATCCCCTAGAAGCACGAAAAAACCCCGATGGGGAACCTTTGAAAAGAATAGAGAAATGTGTGGAGGACAGGCAGCCAAAGATCCAGCTCCTCCACTTCACCCCAAAACCCATATTCTTCATGATTTCTAGCAAAATGCTTCATTCCACTCTATCATAGGCCTTCTTCAAATCCAACTTAATGATAACCTCAAGTTCGTTGCTCAACACGCGCGAGTGGATACACTCTTGAGCTACCAAAACACTGTCGGTGATAAGCCTATCCTTAATGAAGGCAAATTGGAAACCAGTGATAATATTTGGTAGGACAACTTTAAGTCTTTCAGCAAGCACCTTAGCAATAATATTATAAAGATTGGAAAGAAGACTTATTGGTCTGATATCACCTAAAACTTCGATGACTGAAGTTTTGGGGATCAAGGCAATATAAGAAGAGTTAACTCCATGAAAAACCTCACCATGCCTCATAAAGTCTCTAACCATCTCCAGGATTTCCCAACTGATCAGATTCCATAACTTGTTGAAAAAGAACAGCAGGAAGCCATTAGGGCCAGGAGCCTTGTCTCCTAGTAAGGCGAAGACTGCTTTTTTGACCTCTTCCATAGTCAACTCTACTGCAAGAAGACCTCTCGCATAAGAGGTCAGACCTTTAAAACCCACTCTAGATAGTCTTGGCGTGACCTTCACTTCAGAAGTAAAAGCCCTCTTAAAGTGATCGGTCATAGCCGAGGCCATCGCGGATTCATTGTCAGGGTCAGTTCCAACAATCACTAGACCCGAGACATCATTTTGACGCCTCCTAGCACTGGTGATCGCATGGAAGAATTTGGTGTTAAGATCACCTTCCTTAAGCCACTTAACTATAGATCTCTGCCTCCAGAACACCTCCTCAACTTTGCGGAGCTCCTGAAGTTCCAAGGTTTTAGCGAGCCTCTCCAACTTCTGCTCCTCAGAGAGAATGCAAGAATTTTGGACAAAAGCATCAAAGTCGGAGAGAAAGGTAAGGACATCATCAATTTTAAGACTGACATTAGAGATGTGCTCACGTTTCCAGGCAATAAGCCTATGCTTGACGCAAAGAAGCTTTTATGGAGCTAGAAGTCCATAGAGCCAAAGGAGATAGAGTTCTCCCAAGCACTCTTGATAATGTTCCCAACCACTTTTTCAGAAAGCCAAGCAGCTTCAAATCTGAAAGGTTTAGGGCCTTTGGAAAGGACCTTAAGGCACAAGTGTAAGGGAGTACGATCAGAAGAGAGTCTCGAAAGAGCCCTCACCGCTGCACAGGAAATAATCAGTCCACTCCCCGAACACTAAAAATCGATCCAATTTAGACATGAATAAATTGAAAGAACTATTGTTAGTCCAAGTAAAGTAGGCACCAACAATAGGCAAATCAATGAGAACATGGGATTCAATAAAATCATTGAAGAACCTCATAGCAGACGAAATTGAATCAGAATAGGAACATTCATCCGGCCATCTCATAAAATTAAAGTCCCCACCCAAACAAAGCGGAAAAGAAAAGCTCCTAATAAAAGCAGCCATATCATTAATAAAAAGCCTGGCACTAGAGATGGTAGGACTCGAGAGTTTGGTTTCCTGTAAGATGGTAGGGCTGCGCCGAAGATCTCGACCCCTTGACAGGATCTTTACCAATAGCTTTGCCTTTGCCCTCTCCAGGGGTTTGAGCACCCTTCTGTGGATCCGAGGGGTGAAGACCCCTAAGAACCTCTTTTGCAACTTTCTTCTTATCAAGAATCTCTGTGAAGACCTCCGCAATGGGGACATCGTAATCCATGCCGCAATCTGCCACCAAACCAGTAATCTTCTGCTCGTACGGGATGTCTGGGCTCGAAAAGGAATCAGCAAGGGGCACCGCATCCGAAGAAGAGCCAACAACGGGCAACCCACTCACAAGTACAGGGATAGCAGTAAGATGAAAACTAAGTTGGACATCTTCCGGACGGGAAACAACAATTGGAGACGGCGAATCCACTTCCATCAGCACAAGGCTGTGGTCAACCATCCCCACTCACAGAGTCCGGAACTTCCCCTTCAAGAACCATGGCGTCTGCAGGATCATCAAGCGCAACCACTGCCAGCGGATCCACCAGCAATGGGTCAAACCTCAGCTTGGGAGAAGAGAGGGATCTCCTAGCTGCTTTACGAAAGAATAGGGGGGGTACATCTTTGCAGCGATCACAACAAAAGGTTGAAAGCAACCACTGAGCAACAGCTATAAACAGAAGCAAGGAAAGCAAAAAGCCCAACCGAGAGGAAGGAAGAAGATTTACAGGGAAGCTTCTGCTTACGTTGTGGAGGAGGCAAAGGGAGTGTCGGTTGGGAAAAGGAAAGAGTCTGTGTCGTCAGATAGCGTGCCGTCAGGGCAGGCGTCCTTCCGGGACGAAGCACCGGCAATTCACTAGAAACTTTTGGTGGTCCCCTGCAGACTATCGCAGGAAATGGAGTAGCACCCACCGGCAATTCACTAGAAACTTTTGGTGGTCCCCTGCAGACTATCGCAGGAAATGGAGTAGCACCATCAGGCTCAGCACATGTCAATTCCAGAGACACGTCATGTCCCCTATCCCGGAACGGCTCCTTATGAGTCGTCGGTGGCATCGCGAAACCGCCCACCAGGAACCAACATTTGGAGATTTTCAAAGTTTGAACGAGCTTCTTATCCTGCCTGGATTTCCGGTGATGGCGACATTTATGAACTAAACCGGTGTGGTTGGTTAGCCACGGGAACACGGCCCGTTAGTTAACCTTCTTCCCCCAATCCCTCACTTCCCCACGGCCTGGACCAGAATCTCTCTCCTCTCTTCAACGGAAACAAGGATAGAGAAAGCCTCCTTACCCACCACAAGTCTAACAACGTTTGGACTCCGTGCCATTTCCAAATCCGAATGCAAGCAAAGCTTAAATCTTTCCCAAGAACCGAATTATTATCGATGTCACAAAAGTATCCACTGACCGCACATGCAAGGGGACACCATTAACCCTAATCCACACACTCTCCTTGCTTAAATAAGAGGAGTGAGAGGATGGATTCCAACGGTCAAGAGAAAAGGAGCCTCCCCCTAATCCTAACTAACCTGTTAGATAAAGCGACTTGAATTTCTTCCCCATGGTAAAGCAAAAAAACTATCCTCAAAGATTTTTAACCTTAGGAGCATAAAGCAGTTTCCAACATCTTCTTGTCCAATCACTCAATCCGAAAAAATCAAGAGCATAAGGCAGTTTCCAACATGTTCTTGCCCAATCACTCGATCCGAAAAATCCAGATGTAGGTGGGGAGAAAGACCCAACGACCGGAAAATAACACCACCAGAGACGTAGGGAACAACGACACAAGGAACCCGGATTCCTCCCACGACTTTACCACACCTACAATCAGCCTCCTCACCAGAGACCATCTTATTATTACCGTAACACAATTATTCAACCCAATTCTTCAAGACATGGGATGTTGACTATACCTAAAACTTTCAGCAGCATTTGGCCATTTGTTTTCACAAGAAATATTTTTAATATAATATACTCCTTGACCCCCCTCAAGAATTAGCACAAATTATCAACCATAAAGAGGCATTGTCTTGAAACAATTACTGCTTGTGCATAGGCAAGCTGATATCTGGAGAAATGATGGACTAAGAACTTGAGCAGTTTCGACACAGTTATGAAAGATTTAAGAATGTCAAGATGCCGCTAAAGACCACAGCCGCGCACGCAAACAAACACCCATATGCAAGTACTCATATACAAAGGGACATTACTGCCCTTAAAGACGAGCTTTTGGCTAGAAAAATAACATTGACCAAAATGACGAATAAAAGTTTTTATTACTCATAAAAGAAAGAGGCTTGCATGGGTAACTACTCCAATAAAACACCATCAGTTGGTCACCTTAATTAATCACTCCTCCGAAACGAAGGCTCCACTATGAAAATTTAAAAAATACGTTACAAAATAAATTATTTTCAAAACTTGAAATTCATTTATCCTTTTTTTTTCTCATTTTCATACATCTTGATGTCAAGATAATCAATTTGAAGATATTTGGGTATCAAAACAACCTCTTCCAATGAAATTTTTGTGGTAGGCTCTAATTTGATTGTGTGGAGCCTCAGTTCTATATAAACTTTTCCCATACATAAATGTATAAGTCGTTCTTTTTCTACTTATATTTGTGCTCTAAATGATTTAGTGTAAATTAAAAGAGCCTTTACAATCGTGATCATCATTTGAATGTTTGAACTTTATCCAAACTATTTGGGTTCCGCTACATGAATTTTCTCTACTAAACATACAACATTGGTTTAGAATTTATGAAATAAATGTAAAGTTTTACACTGGTTACTAATCTAACACAACCGTCCTCCTTTCTCCAAACTTGAGACCGGCATGACCAGCTTGGGACCGGCCATGACAGAGTTTAAAAGAGCCTTTATAAATCATTAGTTAAATTTATAATTACATATCAAATGATTTTTATTCAAAAATTGTGATAAGATTTAATAAAAAATAGTGTATACTATGGGACTCATTTACTTTTTTTTGTACAAAAAGATCACAAATATTTTTAATAATTGGATGTAAAATTGAATAAATTGAAATGTGTCACAACATTCGAGAAATTTCGTTTTAGACTTTGTGCTCAATCAACGACACATCCCCAACCACCCGACTTCATGTCCAACAATCAATAATGATTGTGACATCTTTATAGCAACGTAAATGGTCCCATTACATACATTTCCTTACTAAAAATGTTTAATCAAAACCATGAGGGCGTGTTTGTCCCAATAAATAGAAACTCTAATATTCTTGTGCATGAATATTTTTGGAACTCATTTGCCTCATCCCATTTCAAACCCTACTTGTGCAAAAAATGCCAGAAAATAGCTTTTAAATAAAAATCATCATTGTCGTCGTCCAAGCCTTATCCCAATTATTTAGAGTCTGCTACACGAATCATGTTCTGTCATTCTGCTATCTCAAGAGCTATACCCTCAATCAGATCACAAGTCACCCTATCTCTTTTCACTACTTCCATCCATGTCCTTATGGCCTTCCCCTTGACTTTGTAGGGCCTTGACTTTTTACAGCCTTCAATGTTTTCCCAATGTTATTGATCGGTAGTATTATGAAAAGTAGACTTTCTATTTACTTCCACGACAAACACATCCTTATAGTTCAATTTTTTCTTCTTTGGGCTTATCGGGTAAGTAAGAAGGCCACAAGGCTTTGATTGATTGAAACTGAATATGAAGTCATTTCAGAAAACAAAAAGATCAAAAAGATAAAAAGCAAAGAAAGAATGTGGACTTGAAGAAGCTTGGTAGTGATGGCAAAACCAGGAATATTATTTATTCATGGATGGAAGAATGATAATTACAGTTATATATTCACAAAACCACCTCACATTTCAGAAAGAAGGTTGCTAATTTTCCGGAGTTCCTTGAGAGCCGCCATGGCTGTGACTTGCCCTTTGCTATTCAAAATATTTCTTGACAAGTTCTCCAACGAACCCACCTGGCTTCGTTCTTGCTGGAAAACTGACTCGATGACCTGCAACATAGATATGTGTCAGAGTTAGTTATCATAAATATTACTAGAATTTCGTCTCCTATAGCAAAAATGTTTCTTCTATGGCGAAATATAACTAGTCAGCCATCTAGTTAAGAAATGAAACTACTGCCAATTTCAACAATCTTTTGATGAAAGCTATCAATGCAAAGAATTGATTCACAAACTATGGGAATAGATGAAATCATTCTGACACTTCAGTTACATTGTAAAGGATTTGCACGCCAAAAACAATTATGCAAGAGCATGTATCTGATGTTAACATAAATAGTAAAAATAAAATTACCATTGTAGTTGGTTTCCTTACACAATATATTTACTGATGTTTTGCTGTTTTGTGTACCAACACAATTAAAATAACAAGAACTTACTTAGGTAAATTTTAAAAACACATGTAATTACTTTCGTATTGCCACGTCAAGTAAATCTTAAAATAACTACACAAACTCCAATCCATAACTGGCTATTCAGAAGAAATGACTAGTTTCTTGCATATCCAGTAAGAGTCAATGTGTAACTCTTGTTATTGTTCTAGCTGTTGCTTCCAACCAGACTCCACTATTTTTTTGTATCATTGAAGTTTCGGGAAACATTACCATTCCTTTTATTTTACAGATGACACAACTACTATATCTACAACCATTAACCATTTAATAAGATGGCGTTAATTGCTACAAAACAATCATATGTGTGGTGCAGGTGTGCTTGCTATCGACACATAAAACATGTACACATAGATCACTCACATGCAGAGAGAGAGAGAGCAACCAATCAAATGACACACCTGAATATTTTCAAGCATAGACTGTCCAAGGCTTCTGAATGTACTGATCACATTCTTATCTGCTGTTTCCGCTACATCAGTACACTCGGGCAAACTACTTGACCCTTCGGAGGCCAACCCACCAGCACGGCGGTCAGAGTTGTTGTGCCCCTCATTCACATTTCCATTCAATACCATGTCTCCTTTCTCGAAAGCTTCTTCTCCATTGGACCGACCAAACCTCCAAAACCACTGAAATTTGCCAGAGATAGGTTTCCTATCCTTTGAGCCAGCCTCCTTTTTACCATTTGCTTCCTCGGTGACCTTCACAATTGCGTCAGCCCCAAGTTCTCTCTGCTCCAAACCCTCCTTGGTTTCAGATTCCAAAAGGGGTTGGCACTCAGGAACAATGGTGCATGCTTCATCCACACGATCACTATCATCACCATCAAGAGATAAAGCACTAGTGACACTACTTTTTTCGGAGTCATTCTCATTGTCGATAGCTCGAATAAGGGCACTAGCATATGTTGATATATTTGGCGAGCTTTCCTCACTTCCTCCTGCTCCACTTGTTTCTTCCTCCATATCCTTTTCAGCATCTATCTGGACAGAAAAAGGCCTTTCAGGGCTAGACATACTGCCAGATGGGTTTTCTAAATCTTCATTTGAGCAAAGCTCTCGGTTCAGATCCTCTAAAAGCCTTCTCCTGACAGGGTACTGATGTCCATTTTGGCCATTTGCTGTCTTTGTATGAGATGGCTCTGATTCAGCCCTTGCTAGGCTTAATCGTCCCCTTCCTAAAGCCTTTTTCTCAGTCGATTTCAAGCTTCCTTTCCTTTGCTCTGACTTCAACATTGAGCTCCTCCATTTCTCTTCCCAGTAGCTATCAGGTAGTGAACCCAAAAGAGAATTAGGAGATAGCGAACCTGAAATCTGGCGAGGAGATGAAAGGCTAGAATTACGAGTAAGTGCAGATTTACTAGCATCAAAAGCCCCTGGGTAAAAATAAGAGGGTACTCTTGTATCAAGAGCAATAGTATACAAAGATCTTGCCTTCTCAATCAATTTTTTCACTTCTATATTCTCAGGAAAGTTGAGCAGCTTCTGAAGACAGGCAGTGGCAGTTTCGGTAGCGAGCAAAGAGGACCGGAGATGCAGAAGCATAGAGACGGCCATGGCTGAAATAAATGCCTCTCGAGGAGAATTTGCAATTCTCACATGATTATCATTGTTATTATCGGGAATAACAGGACTATTATCGCAAGCAAATATTGAGTCCCAAACAAGCAAGAGATCTTCTAGTAAGAATTCTCGCCCAAATAGTACACGTAGCCATCGAAGCGCAAAGTACTGTGGTTCAACCCCAAGCTCCACCAAATGGTCAAGGAGGGATATATCAACTATAGAAAGCAATCGATATAATGAAAAGGATGCTTCTATTACAGGTGGTAGACCAGTTAAAGAACCCACATTAGGTGAAGGAGAGAAGTAATCAGCCATGGCCACACCACCACCACCTCCGCTCAATAGTGCATCAAACATACAGTAAGCATCATGCTCCATGAATCTCTCAGATAAGAGAACCCCGAGTTCACCTTCTGCCCCATAAGCATCACTAACTAATACAATGGACCTTATGTCAGGATCAAGCTCATCCAGGCTGCTAACTTTGGCCACAGTTTGCCGAAAATTTATGTCATCATCACCGTCCTCTATTGCCCATTTGATATTGGACAAGCCATCAAACTTGTCATTGAAATGATCTTCATGAAGTTCTCTGACCTGGGCGAGGCGCAAGACATCAACATGAAGAACATATAATAAAGGAGCCAAAAGCTCATGCATACCTGCAATCCAGAAAACACCGATGATGTCCAAGAAACAGAATATTGATATATCAAAGTTCTGATGGGATAACTAATAATCCTTGCTTTTTACAGTACTCTAATGTTCAGAAGAGCGAGATGCTCTTGGACCATAAAGCATATATCTATGTGTCATGTTTCTACATGTTTGTTATTTTTATATATATTTTAAAGGCTGGATTCATGATGGCAGGGAGAAATTCGGGGTGTTCACTAATGGCACACATGCAGGTGCGCACACACACATGCACAAAATACACAGAGCAGTTTCATTACGAACAAACAAATTCCAGAATACCTTGTCTGTAACCAGTCTCTGGATGCCTGAGAGACCACAACAACAATATGCGTCTCAACATGGCTTGACATGCCGGTGTCTGGAAGTAGCTGCCATGCTCTGGGTATAACCGTGACAAATCCTGATCGACCATCCTCTCCAGCTCAGCATTTCGGAAAAATCGACTCCACATGCTTTCTACAAAACCAGAATCAAGTCCTCTTATATAGTCTTGAACCCAGGAAGAAACCAAAGCAAAGCATAAATGAATACTTAACAGAAAAAAAGCAATTGAGAATTTAAAACATAGTAAGAAAATATGAAAAAAAAAGAAAAAAAAAAGGATCCAATCTGGAATTACATATGAGCACTAAAAACACGATGAAACCAATCATCAATTTCTTATTTTTCTATTTCTTTGTAAAATAAAACTCAATATAAAATTCCAAGTCTAAAAAGTTTGTATCAGTTTAACAAACCAGGATTTTGTGAGAGCGGATTATCCATAACATGATCTGAAGCTTTAGTCCCATCGTCAGGAACATGTGGATCTATTAAAAGACGCCTTCTCAAGGTAGCATACCTGCCACAACAATGATTCAATATAAACCAGCAACATGAGCAGCATTAACTTGGAAGGATAACGAGTAACTCAAAATTCCAGATAATCCTATAGAAACAAAGATAACGAGTGACCATTGACCCAGTTGATCAAATATTAACAAACATAACTTTGTCAATTTTCTATTGGATTGAGAATTAAAATGGAAAAAATAACAAAGAAAAAATAGTGAAGGCCATGGGGTTCCAATTACAACTAAGCTCTTTAGGTGAAATATTCTTCCATACAAAAACAATGTCACTAAAAAATCCAATTTAGTAAACCTATAAATAGCTGCTTACATAAGAAAGGGACCAAAGGAACAGAATAAAGAAAAACTGGGAGCTTGGCCAAAGCCCTCAAAAACCCTGCGCGGAAGAAAAGGGCTTAAAATTCAAAGCACAACAAATAAATCCATTAAACTTCACAATTTAATGCCTATTTTGCTTAAATATCTGGTGCATATATTTCTTTGATAACTAAAGTCTGGAAGAAAATTTCACAAACAGAACAATATGCTCTGCACCTTACAGCTGACAGGGAACACCGCATAGCTACAAAAGTCAGATCGATTAGGTTTAGAACCAGCACAAATATTAGACTTGCCATTATCAATGTAATCAATCCAATTTCAACATGCCTGTTAGAAAGATATTCAAGAACTTCCAATCTCTCCCAGAGGGACTACTTCCATGGAGACTTTAAGGGGACATTGAAACATAAAGACAGAGGCATTATACAAAAAATCAAGATGAAGTGCAAAACTCAGAATTAATCCACAGAATAATTTCCAAAACCCCTAGAATAGATGTAGCAGTGAAGAGAAATTCACCCAATTGAAAAAAACCAAAAACCCAAATACATGAACATTATCGGTCCCAAAATCAATATGTAAATTTCCTAAATGCAATGTAAACCAAAAAAAACTCAAACGACCCAAAAAAAAAACACAAAATAAATAAAACCCATTTCGTAATTCCATACTAACCATGAATTATCTTAATCATTAGTGAAAATATTCAATAAAAAAAAAAGGAAGATGTAAGAAAAAAGCCATCTTTGATAAAAAAAAAACGCATTCGACTAAAACCTCAATAAGCAACATAAAATTCTCTTACCTTTCTCCAAAAAAAAAAACAAACAAAAAACTCTCGTAAAATATGCAAAAAATAATGCAAATAAAGGTCACCAAAAACATCTAACCAACCAATACAAATCATAAAGGCCGTATTGAAACCATGAGAGAATTCCATAAGGAAAAAAACAAAAACAAAAAACCAAAAATTCATAATTCACAAAAAATGGTCCAAAAACCCGACCTTCTTCGTGAATTAGCAGCAACCCTTCTCAGCTCATCGATGGAAGAGTCATCAGAAGGCAAAATCCCGAGATCTACTCGCCATTGCACGCCTCTCAGGCCAGGAAAACGTGATTTTGTTTCAGAAATATCATGAATTTTCAATGTTTCATGAATTGGCTTCTGGAGAGAAATGGGTTCAGATTCAGAAGGTACAGCAGGAGACATTTTTCAATCAAATTCTATTGTTTTGTGAAGAAAATTTAAGACCCAAGTCCTAAAAATGATGGAAAAATGGAGAAATTTAGAGAGAGAGAAAGGGGTGAAAGAAAGTCGCCTGCTCACGCACAACTCAGGCGTCCGATGAGTCATAAAGGATGAGAAGCGTCTCCATAAGAACATAGGAATATTACAGAAAAAAACAAAAACAATATAAGGATTATTTTTCTTTTGGTGGGATATATATATATATATATATATAATTTATTTATTGAAGGACGCAGTTTTGTATAAACTCGAAATTTTAAACAATCAAAGTAAAGCACACTTTCAAATAATGACGAAAATTGTGGTTTCAATATTAAAAAAATTTATAATAGCTTTAAAATATATTGTTATATTTAATTATAAAATTTCAAGCTTAAAAAATAGTACCTTCAAATAGTATTGATAAATATAATTTTAATTTTAAAAATATTTGTGATAGCTTTAAAATATATTTTCATCTCTAATTATAAAATTTTAAATTTAAAAAATAGTGTAGATCAAGCATATCTACCAAAATTTAAAAATCCTTGAAAATTGACGATCCAAAATTGATTACGAAAAAACAATCAAGAATTGTATTATGGACCTGGTTTCTATGCGGCCAAGCCGCATTGGTAGAAGCGCAGGCTCTTAATAAATCTATTTTTGAAATGGATTTTAAAACTTAAAAGTCTGGAGATCATGAATATGAATAAATAAATAAAAATTAAAAATTAAAAATAATAATTATAGCATGAAAACATTTGGACCGTTGGTTTTCATTATTTTTAGATCCATCTTTAAGATAGATGCTTTACATTTTTTGGATGGCATATGTAAAAATACGGCTCAGCCCGTTTAAAACAATTTTCCTTGTATTATTGATCTATGTGAATTTTGCAAATAACTAGCATATGAATTTTCCAAAAAACGATCGGCTCGAAACTGAAATTTTTTTTTTTTTTTTTCAGCTGTAGGAGACACAGTGTAGGAGCAAAATAATTAAGGTTTTGTCTGATTGGGCTTAGAATCAAACAAATATTCCATGGGCATATGCCACATATATAAAACGCGGTACCCCTTTCTTTTGAGGGAAACTGTACAAAAGGACACCATCAAATAACAAATGGTCAAAGAAGTCCACTTCTTTTTCAGAATTAAAGTTATTCCATTTTTATGGTACATGACAAGTTTGGTATTTGGATACCATATTCAAATCAAAATAAAAAAAATGAAAGGTATAAATTTTAATGAAAACCCCAAAAATCATGAACATAATCAAGGGAAGGGTTAGCACAAGGCCTGAGCTTTATCGTGAAAAGTAAATTTGCACTTGGATCTCACTGGAAATGATAAGTTTTGTCCGGAAACCCTCAAATTTGATTATCTCTTTGGGATCCGTCGGGTATACCTCTAACATTTGGAGTATACCTCTAACATTTGGACCCTGCAGGTTGGGTCCGGGTCCAAAACTTAGACTCGAGCACTATTTAGATATGAGTTCAAGTCCGGTTGGACCTGCCGTACCTGTAGACTATTGGAGATAAAATACTTCAAGCTCTATTCGTTTGGATGTATTAATGATCGTGTACAATAAGAACTCGTAGTCATCTTTAGCTATTAAATAACAAATCATACGGTTTGAAATTTAATAGCGGTTATTATGACGTTGTTGCCAATAATATGGGTATATGATAGTAAGAAAAGTGTCAAAAAAAAAAAAAAAACTCATCGTGAGGGTGGCAATGGACCCGACTAGACCTGGGACCCGAAGGGATAAACCTGGGAACCAACGTATACGGGTATGGGTCCAACTTTTTGACCCAACAGGTTTGGTCCGGGTCAAAACCTCGACCCAAATACTATTCGAGTGGACCTGTATCCAACCTGTTGCCACCCCTAATTTTGGTAATTATATAATTATAAAAAATAATTTATTGGCCCTGAAAATAACATACTTTGTTAAACATTAGTTGGATTGTTCAATTTTAAACGCTCATAAACTAATTAGAAATGTATTATTTTTCGTAACTTTAAATCTTATAATTAAAGGTAAAAGTAGATATTCGCACAAATTTCCAGCCATAAATACTTTTTATGGTATAAATGCATCATAATATTAGTAGACTAATATAGAAATTTAAAATTCAAGACTTGGGGAGAAACCAAGAAGTCCAAGTCGTGCCATACTTGGACTCGAAATTTCCATTCGGAATTTTACAATCAAATTAGAGCCTACCTTTAAATAGTGTCAAGAAATGTCGTTTCAATATTAGAAATCCTTGTGATAACCTTAAAATATATTTTCATCTTCAATTATAAATTTTAAAGCTTAAAAAATAGTGTATATCGAGTAGGATTATGAAAACTTGAGTAGGTCTATGAAAACTTTAAAATTTTGAAAATTGACTGTCCAAAAATGCATTACAAGATGCACTATTTTCCAAACTTAAAATCTTTTCTTTTTTTTTTTCTCATGTCCATACATCTTGATGTCGAGATGATCAGTTTTAGGATATTTGGGCATCAAACAACTTATTCCAATGAAATTTTTGAGGTGGGCTCAAGTTTGATTGTTTAAAGCCTCGGCTCTATATAAACTTTTCCTTTTACAAATAGTCAAATTGTAGTCAGTTATTTATTCTAGAGAGAGAGAGAGAGAGTATTGCTACAGGTAGGAATTTCTGATAATTTTGATGAACTTAAATGCAAAATTGCACTTTCTTATGAATTTTTTTCCTTGTTAGGTAGTCAGTTCACACTTGCAACAAATAGCAAAAAATATTGTTATTCTAACATCCAAATTAGGGACTTCAATTATTAGAGAAAACATTCTTGCATGTTAAGCAATAAATTGTTGTCATTTACTTATAAAGAGATTAAGGTAGGTGACTGGTGACCTCTTTTCTTGTAACACATTCTTATTTATACTACAAAATCGAGTTAAACTTATTGAACCCCCGCTCTGCACTTCTCAGCAAGAGTAACACGTTTCTATTTTATGATTAGAATTTTATGATAGTAAAAATATATATATTTAAAAACTAAAATCTTAAGAAATTAGAGATTATAGAATAAGTTAATAATGAAATTAAAGTTATTAAGATAGGAGATAACTCGCGATGAAATTAATAATATTTTAAGGGATTGTACACTATCGGACTATTTATTTTTGGTGTAAAAAGGTCACAACTTTTCTTACTTATTTTTGGTATAAGAAGGTCACAACTTTTCTTAATTATTGGTTGTGAAATCTAACATATTAGAATGTATCACAAGTTTCGAGAAAATTTGAGTCGAACTTTGTGATCAAGTAGTGACGCATCACCACCCATCCTATTTCACATCCAATTGTTGACAATAATTGCGACCTTCTTGTATCAAAAGTAAAATGTTTCATCATATGCAGTTCCATATTAGAATTTGTAATCGTGTCTATATGGATGGATTTTTTAAATTAAAACATAAAAAGTTTATTGTTATTAATGGGATAGTTAATCTCTTAGTTGTAAATACTGAAGGTTTAGTTTTTTATTCGGATTAGATTGTCTATCATACATTTCCAATTAAAATACCAATAAAGTTTTTATTTTATTTTAGAAAGGGATAGATATTGAATTGGATTAAAAGATTGGGGCTTGGGCCCTTTAATAGGAATCCTACCCTAAAGTCTCTTTATTTTCTTTTTCTTTTTTTCAAGTTATATTCCATTTGAATGCCACATGTCTTTAACTTTAACTGTGGCTTAACTGAAGTCGAATATATGTCGGATTAAAACCTAAATAAAAGTATTTGGTGAGTCAGCTGACTCATCTATTTGTGTGCATCTCAACTCCAAAATCTATTTTTCCCACCGATTCACCCAAAAAAAAAAAACTCGAACATATATTTTAAAGATGGATTTTGGATCTAAAATTTCAAAGTTTGCTAATCTCAACTACGATGATGATCACGACCAGAGATGTTTACTTTTTTGAAATTTATTTCCACCATCAATTTTGGCTTTTCGTGGGGGCACCATCTTTAGGCATCCATCTCTAAGATGGACATTTGATGCATGAGGAGGAGACGTATAAAACTGTATGAGTCAGCTAACTCACCAAAACCGTGCCTTTTTTTTAAGTCCATTAAGTCTTTTTCACTAATAACAAATAGAAATCAAAACTCTATAATTACAATTTTGGCCTCAAATTCAAAACTTAATACTTTCAAAAATAGAAAATTGTTTCACGCGACCCAATCTAGAAAGTTTAAAACATCCATCTTAAAGATGGATGCAAGTAGGTGTTCCATCTAAAAACAATAGAAACTAACGGTTTAAATGTTTTTTTTTTAGAATGATTATTTTTAATTTTTAAAATTTATTTATTTTTCATATTCATAATCTCCATGTTAGATATTACATGTCTCTAAAACTTAAATGTTAAAATCCATCTAAAAAATATATTTATTAAAAGGCATGCATTTGCACGTAGGCTTGGCATGCATTTGCATTCAACATGGGCATTTTGGTCATCATGCTCCTAGCGCAACCATCACACTCACCTTGGCCGCCAAGGAAGAGTTGGTAAATAAATAATAGAGGAATAATGCTAAGTAAAATGAATAGAATATTAATTGAAATAATAAAGTAACAACCACCCAAAAAACAAACAAATAATTATGATAAAAATATAAGATTAGGTGATTGGTTTAGTGCAAGATTGAGAGCTTAACAGGGCCTACTTTTAATTTTATTTGTTATGTTCAAACTCAATGGGGTCGGGAGGGGGGGGGGGGGGGGGGGGGGAGGGCTTCACAATAAAAGAGCCGCACCTCACAATATATTATGTGATTTTGTCAAAAAAATAATAAATAAATAAATAACATTATTATTAAAAATTAAAGTATGACACCTATGTTTTGTGGCAAGATGAAACCATTTTTGTTAGCACAATCTGTAAGGTCTAAGAGAGAAAGAGAGAGAGAGAGAGGAGCCGACCAAAAGAATATCTAAAATTCAATGGCAAGAAGATAAGAGAGAGAAGGAACAAGACAATTTATAAGATGGTAAAGACCAAAAAAATTTAGAGAAAGATAAGCCATTGCGGGTCCACAATTTTATATGGCTCTGGGAATACATGTTTTCATTTTTGTGAGTGTGAAGTACATGAGTGTGTACCATAGGAGAATATAATAAGTGCATGGAAAAAAGGCATCATCACTTACCCCTAAGTGCATGGCCAAATGGCATTATCACTTACCCACTATATGCATTTGGCATTTGTTTAAAATAAACAAGGAAATTTAACAAAATACATGTGAGAAATGTATTATTTAATACTTTATATACTTTTAAGTATTCCAAATCATGATCATATATATTTTGATGGGTATTTTTGTAAAATGTAAATTAGTGATCTCTCATAAGTCTTTTGATAACTTCCCCAATAAATAGAACTGATCTTGTTAGTCCACCAGCCTGTGGCAATAGAACAAGTGCAATGGTCGAAATTGAAGGAACCAAAAAATAAACATGCAATGATGTTCTAAAATACTTTTTTTGAGAAAAATAGGAGCTCAATGAATTCCAAATTTTGCAAATGTGTATTAATAAAAAATCAACTGCAAATTGGATCAAACTACATATATGATCTGAACAATTCATATCTTACCTATATTATTTTTTCCAATTTCAAATTACCCATCAAATGACCTATCATAAATTGGTTTTGAAACTTATCAACATATACCTAGGGTAAAATGTTAAATAGTTCAAATACTACAATAAAAAAATAGGATAAAGTTTATATAGAGCCGATGCTCAATCAAATTAGAGCCTACTTCAAAACTTTCACTAGAATAGGTTGTTTTGATGCCCAAATATCTTCAAATTGGTGTCAAGATGCATGGACATGAGAAGAAAATGGATTTCAAGTTTTGGAAATAGTGTATTTCGCAACGTATTTTTTTACCGTCATTTTCAAGATTTTAAAGTTGTCATAAATATGTCGATCTACACTATTTTTGAAGCTTTAAACTTTATAAATAAAGATGAAAATATATTTTAAGATTATCACAAAGATTTTCAATATTTAACCCACATTTCCTGACACTATTTGAAGGTAGGCACTAATTTGATTGTTTAGAGCCTAGGCTTTATACAAACTGCACCCTTAAAAATATCGAGCAATAAATGATCCTACCATCAGGAATGACATATTGGCCTAGCTAGCTAGTCAGGGTTGAAAGACGGTTGACATCTAGAGTTCCATTTCTATGAAAATCATGAGTTAACATTAAAAAAATGGAAAAAAATATATATTTGCCTTCTTGGGCCGCTTTGATCACCCATGTTCCTTCAATCGTGGCCATTGATCCTATTCCACAATATTATAAGGATCCGGTTTCTATATGGCCAAGCCCGCATATGTAGAAATGCCCTCTTAATAAATCTATTTTTGAGATGGATTTTAAGACTTAATTTTAAGGATATGTAATCTTTAACATGGAGATCATGCTTATGAATTAAATAAATTTTAAAAACTAGAAATAATTTTTTTAGTAAGAAAACATTTGGACTGTTAGTTTCTATTATTTCTAGATAGAACACCTACTTGTATCAATCTTTAAGATGGAGGCTTTACACTTTCTGGACCGTTTATGTAGAAATACGATTAAGCCCGTATGAAACAATTCTCCATATTATAATATCTATTTGGATTACACAATTTCATCCGTGATTCTCCACTGTACTATGCTCCCGATGCACACTGTATGTTTTCTCTCTCGTGCAAAAGACTTACTTGATAAATTATTTTTTATTCAATTAAAAAAAATACAAGCTTATGCCACGGTGGACCAAAAATTAATTATAAAAATTATTTTTTTAAAACTAAAAAAGTATATTGAAAATTATTTTTTTACTAAAGGGTGTGGTTTCTATAAAGTTGCAACCTTAAACAATCTAATTAAGGTGCACCTCCAAATTTTATCATAACATGAAATTTTGGTGAAAAAAATCTTAGGATTTTTTCAAAATCTGTTTTCATATCTAATTATAAAATTTTAAACTTCAAAAATGGTTAAAATCAAGTAGATCTATAGACATATGAAAATATGGAAAATGGACGGTCTAGATAATATGTTGCAAGATGCACTATTTTAGGAATGAAAATCTTTACTTTTTTTTTTCATATTCATACGTCTCGATGTCGAGATGATCAATTAGAGGTTTCTTCAACATTAAAACAACTGTTTTCCAATAGATTTTTGAAGTGCATTTGTAGTTCTACATTTTAAGGTTGCAACCTTATATAAACTTTTTCTTTTACTAAATAGGAAAAGTTTATATAAGGTTGCAACTTTAAAATGTAGAATTACATATGCACCTAAAAAATCTATCAGAAACGTTGTTTTAGGGTTGAAAAGCCTTCTAATTGATCATCTCGATGTCGAGATGTATGAATATTAAAAAAAAGAAAAAAGTTTTTCAGTCTTAGAAATAATACATCTTGCGACACATTATCTAGATCATCTATTTTCAAGATTTTTATATGTTTATAGATCTACTTGATTTTAACCATTTTTTAAGTTTAAAATTTTCTAACTAGATATGAAAATAGATTTTAAGATAATCTAAAAAAAATTTTACAACAAAATTACATGTTTTGATAAAATTTGGAAGTGGACCTTATTTGTTTAAAGTTGCGACCTCATAAAAACCGCACACTTACTAAAAATATAAAAATAAAAAGTAGATTATCATCTCATGGGTTGGCCCAGCCGCAACCTCAAAATGGTCGGTCCCGCCCCCACCAAAACCAACACTTTCTCTTTCACTTGTCACCTACGTGTCAAAACGACACGTGTCAGCTGTCAAATCTTAGTTTCGGTGGACGGTTTGGATCCATTTATGGGCACTCGTGGGCGGTGGGCCGTTGATTCCTGCAAGCCCCCAATAACCACACCTTAAATTTAGCCTTTTTCAGTGTAGGGAAAACCATTTGGCCTTATTTCATTGATAGGATGAAGGACAATAATTCAAGTTTCCTGTTTAAAGGACATAGCTTTTGTGAACGTCTCTTAGAAAGCGGGAGTACTGACGTGGGTCTTCTTTTGCCTCTTCTTCTGTCTTTCTTTTATCTTTTATTTTTTATTTTTTATTTTATTTTATTTTTTATTTTTTATTTTTTATTTTTATTTTATTTTCAATTATTAGAAAGCATTGTACCCTTACGGCTACACGTTATGTGAAGTAAAACCCCTTTGCCCGAGCTTCACTTTAACTGCGGTAAAAGGCATTGCTTTTGTACTTTGAGGATTGCCTCGAGCCTGGCTCAAACGGGCCCAAAGATACCAGTGCCTATGCTTTGTCTCTTGGATAGGTGGCCTGACCCAATCCCATAATGGGTTTAATTGGGATGAGACAGGCCAAGCTAATATAAACTATACCTACTTTTTAAATTGAAAAAATATCTTTTTATCTTTTATATCTCACGAGATTCAATAATTGAAAAATATTACTTGTAGGTAAAATGTTTCCATCTTTTTCATTTTACAACCCTGGACCCCTTTGATTATAAATTTTTAACCTAAACAAACATTAAAATGACATCCTATTCAAACTTTGTCTCTATTTCTATCTAAAACTCCATATCTCTCTCTCCACTTCTCAATGAGTTTACCAGCCAAAGGGTATAGCTTGAGCTTGAACACGAACACGCCTTCTTATGTGTGTGTGAGAGAGAGATGGAGTTTTAGAGAGAGATATGTACTTTGGGTTTTAGAGAGAGATAAAGTTTTAGAGAGAGATGGAGTTTTAGAGAGAAAAAGAGATGGAATTTGAGTTTTAGGGAGAGAGATGGAGTTTTGAGAGAGAGAGAGAGACAATGATGTGTATGTGAGAGAGAGAGATAGAGTTTTGAGAGAGAGACGATGATGTGAGAGAGCGAGATAGAGTTTTAAAGAAAGAGAGATATAAAGTCATTTTATAAGTTGTTGAGGTCAATAATACATGGTCAAAAGGGTTTAGGGAGTTGGAAAATAGAAAAGATGAAGCATTTTTGCTTACAAATATTTTCAATTATTGAGTCTGATAAGATATAGAAGTTAAAAATAAAAAATAATAAGATATTTTCTTTTTTAAATTTTGTAATAAATAAAGAGAAATTTATCAAAATACTAATAAAATATGAACTAGGTTTACCCATTTGTAGCTATTCCAGCTGACGTTATCAAGATCAAACCATAGCGGCTGAATCGGTGAGGGGCATGGTGTAATCCAAACTAGTGCACCAATTGCTTGAACTGGTTTAGACCGGATTAAAAGAAAAAAATAAGTAAAAAATGGATAAAAAGTTTTAAAATATAAAATTTATCAAGATCAAACCATAGCGGCTGAATCGGTGAGGGGCATGGTGTAATCCAAACTAGTGCACCAATTGCTTGAACTGGTTTAGACCGGATTAAAAGAAAAAAATAAGTAAAAAATGGATAAAAAGTTTTAAAATATAAAATTTATTTAAAACATTGTTTAATTTCATTTTGATGGTGTATTGGTTAAAGTTGGTTCATCCGACCAGCCAAAATTGGTCTAACATTAGTTTTGACCAATTTTTATCATACATGTGTTTGCCTTAGACCAGACTTGACACCAATCAGCAATCAAGTCAGTCGAACCACCGGTTCAATTTGGTCTTGATAACCATGATTCCAACTCATGATCAAGTGTATTTTTATAGGTGTTTCAAAACTAAATAAAAACATATAGGTATAATGTTAAATAATTCATCTTTTATGAGTATTTACATAAATGAACCAAAAACAAAAGCAAAAGTAGCGCAGGCCATGGACAATGCCACATACCCCACCCGGCTCTATCACAACGCTTGGATTTCAGGCCTTGCTCTGCCCTTGGGCCAAATTTAGTAGCTTAGGCAGGGGTAATTTAGGAAGAGGCCGCATAGAAAGGGGCAGGCACTAGGAGGGTTTTTAAGACTCCCAATTCAAAGATGGAATTTAGAGAGGAAAAAATAAATAAATTAATTAAAATTAATATATATATATATATATATATATATATGTGTGTGTGTGTGCGCGCACGTGCGCGTGCCTTATTGAAAAACAATAAGTTCTCATATGTTTAAATCATCACTATCATAATCTTTTTTTCAACTATTTAGGGTTGGCTATACGAGTCCTACTCCACTATTTTGCTCTATCAAGAGTCATATCTTCATTGAGTTAGCTAAAATAGATATTAAAATTTCTAAATTTTATATGTACTCTCTTAAATAGGTATTTTTACCTGATGGAGCAAGTATATATTGTGCTCTCATGAGATCACGCCATACTCCAATATCTTCAATTATCTCACACACAGGCGGTTACATGAAAAATGACAGAAACCTAAACAAGCAAAAAAACATTTTTTAGGAGGCTGTTGAGTTTGGACAGAATAAGAAAGATTAGATCATGCAATCGGAATGCATAATGTGTCTCGCTCTTGTCATTACTTTTAGAGGGACCCTCTCTCTAAAATGATGCAATTGACCACTGCTTTTTGACCCTCTCTCTCTCTAGTTTTGTCACACCACCTCTCCTGTGTCTCTCTAGAATGATGAAACCGCCCACTGCTTTATGAGACCTCATTTGCAAGAATGATGCACGTGTAATCTTGCACTTGGAGGGATCATTTTTGGTGAGCCACAATAAATCTATTCAAAAAAATTTAGGTGTGGCATTAATTGGCGTTTAGATGAGAGATAGTAGATTTTGATGGACTAGCCATATGTGACGCCAACCCAGTATAACACATGTTAAGACGTGCGAGTTAGTTCAAGTGAAATGATCGAAAAGAGCAAGGGGTATGCCCAAAAGGATGTGGTTGGAAGTATTCCAAATATATATAGAGATTTATAGCATCACTGAGGCTATGACATTTAATAGAGCAAACTAGTAGACCAAGATTCGTGTAGCCAACCCCAAATAATTGGAAAAAAGCCATGATGATGATGATATTGGGACCTGAAAAATATCACTGGATCCGGACCTGAATCGCATAGCAAACTCAACCTGCTGAGTCCAATTTTTGAACTCATACTCGAACTTGGATCAGGTCTACCCTCGGGTCTCGAGTCGGCTCCGGGTCCATTGTCACCCTTACTCTCTCTCTCTCTCTTTCTTTTTCCCCAGATGTACCCATTATATATGTATTTCAAGGCTAATCGTTACTCAATTTCAAATAGAAAATTAATAGGAAGCCAACAACGATACCATACCATAGATTAATGGTAAGTTGACAAAAACATATGAAAGTAATATGTAAAATTATTGTCAGTATGTTGTGCAGTTGTTTGAACAAGATTAGGTGATAACCTATATCTAACCACATATAAATCATGTGGATAGAGACATGTATAAATGAAAAATTTAACAAATTATACATTTGATCTTTCAAATAATTAAGTATGAAACCATTGAACGACTAAACTAAAAATAGAGCCTAAGCTCTGTACAAACCGCACCCTAAAAAAAATTGAATAGATAAAATTGCTAAAAATACTAGACTACAAATTTTAGGCCGAAACCGTTCAAGGAAATTTTTTTGGGGAGGATATGGGCATTTGAGAGTATGATATCGACATTTGAGCAATTTGTAGATATCAAATATTTTTATAGTTTTTATATGTAAATCATAATTTATTTTTTTATGGCAAAATCTTAAATGTTTAATTCAGTGTTGCCGAAATAAATGTCGTCCATGCCTTATTCATTGCTCCTAAAGAAGCTTCCTCATTGGTCCAGAATTTGTTCACTGTTGCTAACATACCCTTTGCACCATAAATTACAAAACGACTATAACATTTCAATAAAAAAAAAGAAGCAACTATTACAATGTATACTATAATGTTTGTCTTTGATTAAAAATAAATATCATAATTGCCCTAAAATAAAATGCTAGTACAATGTATACGTTTGTCTTTGATTAAAAATAAATATCGTAATTGCGCTACCTCGTCTCGTAGAAATCATGATTTAGGTAAGGGGTAGGTTTGTATAAGGCTGAAGTCATAAACAATCAAAGTAAGGCACGACCACAAGAAATATTTGAAAATTTATTTTAATATCTAATTATAAAATTTAAAGCTTCAAAAATAGTATGGATCTATGAACACATGGAAATCTTGAAAGTTTTGATGGTGTTTTTCATTTGCTCAACCTCAACTATTGGAACTGGAGGCACGACCTTAGCCGTTGTAGCTCTCAATCGTTGTAGCTCTCAATCGTCCCACAAACGTAGCAAATGGCTCATCTGGGTTCAGAAACTGCATATAATATTTGCTGTTTTCAATACTGAAAATCTATTTTTTCTCATGTCCATATATCTTAAGGTCGAGATGATCGATTTGAGGATTTTTGGACATCAAAACAACCACTTCTAATGAAATTTTGAGGTGCATCTTAATTTGATTGTTTAGGGGCAGTATAAAATTTTTCCTATAGGTAATGCACTAAAATATTTTATCTCACTTTGAGCATATCAATTGTTCATTCAAAATTATCCATTTTTACATTTGATAACTATAAGTGATTGTGATCTCGCTATATCGAAGACAAAGACATATATAAGAAAACCGGTCGATTCAGTTCGGTCTTGATAATCCTAGTCTGTAGAGAGAAAACCGGTCGATTCAGTCCGGTCTTGATAATCCTAGTGTGTAGAGAGCTTTGGTAAATGATAGTCTTTTTTTAAGAAAAAGAGTAAATGATGCATCTTTATGAAGTCAATTTGATCACGTTTCTTGATGCTCAAGGCTTTCTTTGGTCGTTGAGTGGTGCTCAACACTAGCAGTTAAATGAGAGTGAGTGACACTCACACGCCACCACTCGAATTTTTTTTTTAATCAAATTTTCCAAGGCTCCAAAATAATCAATAATGTTTTGGTTTACTCAATGTTAAAATACATTTGCTCCATCCTTGAAGCAACTTTAAGAGTTTCAAAGGAGAGTGCACCATACACCAGTGGCGTATTATGGTGCATCATGGACGCATACAGTCCGTTCTCATGATGAATGGTGGGGATTCTCTTTTTTTTCTTTTTTTAATTATATGCACGGTGGAAATTAGCACTGCTGCTTTTTTACATATACCAAGCATTTGCCATGGAGAACATAGAGTGGATGCTCCCGGGGTCCTACAGAGTGTACAACTCGTGTACTTCTTGGTTGTGGTTCAAATAATAGTTATGAGTATTGGGCTAGTCATTGAATTGGCTAGGGTTTGTCTAATCAAAATTAGTTCGATGGGTTCGACTATATTTTAAAAAAATATGAAAGAATAAGAATAATATTTTTTTTAATGAAATATTATTAGAAAAATTTAATACTTTGTTTAGCTAGTGATCAAAATCATATGGTCCAACCGGCCAAAAACCAGTCAAACACTGATTTTGAACAATTTTCGACTAAATTAGTTTTTTACTTTAGATTAGACAAAGTAAGGCACATGTTGGCAATTTGACAATAGGATGATCTGGTGTGACCTTGGAAACTATGGTTCGAAACTCTCTCACTCACTCTCTCTCACTCTCTCTCATACACACGCATACCCCCACATACACAAATTTATAGAAGGGTGAGGTTTGTATAAGGTGTCAACCAATATATACAAAATTGAACCATAACGGTTAATCGGACATATGGGCCGGGAAGCGGTATAACCGGCCTCACCGGTAAACGGCCGAGTCAACCGCTCTAACCGGGCAAGTCATAGACAGTCAAAAAAGTGTTGAAAAAAATAAAAAATATACAAAAAAATATACTAAAATATGAAACACATATAAAGAATGATTAAAACAAAACACATTCAAATGAAGTTTAAAATTAATGAAAAAATGAATTTTAACCCATTTTTATATTTTTCAAGGGCTAGTTCTAAAATTTTCTAGAAAAGATGGGAAAATTTAAAAATGAATATTAATGACCAAAACAATTTTTAATCTTTACCATAATGTAAAAAATATTTTAAAATACAATACAAATCAAATTCCTTATTTTTTAGAATTTATATATATTTTTTAGAAATTTTTTTTTTTTTAAATATCGGTTGATCACCCTAACCTCCCAAAACCGGAGCCGGCTAGTGGCCGGTTCCAATCTAACCGGGTAGTTAGTGGTTAGATCGGGCGACTTTGCGAACAATGGTGTCAACCTTATACTATTGAAGTAAGGTGTGCTTCAAAACTATGCAGTTTGGGTGCTGTAAAGCCTTGTGATGATATGCAAATCTATTGTTGCCCCTAATTTAATGTTTTCGAAATAGTGACGATCAAACAGATTTATAAACACTTGAAAATCTTAAAAATGGACCGTCTAGATAATATATTAGAAGATGAACTATTTTTAAGACTATAAATCTTTTTTTCTTTTCTAGGTATATGAATATCGAGGTAAAAATGATCGATTTGAGGGTTTTCCAGCATAAAAACAACCTTCACTAGTGGGTGCACCTTACCTGTACAGTATAAGGTTGAGGCCTTATATAAACTTTTTCCTTTATAGAATAGTGGCTGAAAAATATTGATTCAGCTCATGACTCAGCTCGAGTCACCCTGGCTTTGCACCCTAGTGAGTCCCGAGGCAAAACCTCATGACTCACCCCAAATCACTGCTCTTTTTTTAAAATAATTTGGTAATTTAGTTATTAATTAATTTATTTATTAATATTTTAAAATTATTATTATTATTATTATTATTTTAGTAATTCAATAGGGAAAACATGCCCTACCCATTTTTTAAGTGGATTAGGAGTTAGATTTGTGAAGATGTTAGTAGGGTGATATTATTGGTAGGATTGAAAACCACAACATAGTGACTATGGTGTGGGGTGCTACCACCACAACCTTAGCCTCTTCCCTAAAGTGGTATGGTAGTGGGGATTTGAGCTCTTACCTTTAAGTGAAAATGGAATACTACTGCCAAAGCTCAGGCTATTCTCAAAATTTATTAATTTATTTACTAAATTGTTTATAACATTGCAATTTATTTGCTAAAGAATAGCCGTCCAAGTCAGACCTCAGCTGAATCGGACCACGTTATTTGGACTCGACCTAGCGAGTCTGAGCCTGAGCCTGCACATTAATATAAAAAGTTTAGTTTTAATGTGATTTTAGGCCAAAACTTAATTTTACTGAACTCAAAAGAGCTCCTTTGGTGTCATGACTGGTGATTGGGCATTATCGAGGCAAGTTGTTGTCTAGTTTGGCAAAGATAAGGTCCAAATTCCTGTTTGTAATAGCCTAATAGGATTACAATTTTCCAGTCTTTTGTGTTCTTATTGAATCTTGATGAACTTGGCTAGCTAACGCCAATGGTTTCAAAACCCGGGATATGTGATGTGGATTATTTGCCTTAGATTTGCTTCAAATCATTGGATTGATGATCCAGATGGATCTGAATTGAGGATTTAGAAATATTAATAAATAAAATAAAAATAAAAATAGGTGTATACATGTTTTAAGGAGAATTGGGTTAGGACCTATACTATCTCGAAATTGGTTCAGTCTTTATCGATTTATATCTAAATCGATGATCCAGACCGAAAGTCAGCGAGTTCTAAAACAGTGGTAACATAAGGATAGTACGACACTAGTTTAAATGTAATCAAATAATTATAGGAAATGCATACTGTAAGAGTATTTAACTTGAGGCCACAATCATCCCCAACCATCCGATGTCAAATGTCAAATTTGATAACATGTAATCTGTCAAAGGGTTTGAGAAATCTTATTTGGAACTTTAAGTCTAGTAAATGGCACACCTCTAGTGACTTAATTTTAAATTGCCTCTCTTGCGTAAAACTTACACTAGATGTATATTCTAGATCTCAAAATTTGGGGGTTTAATTTTAAATTGCCTCCCTTGCGTAAAACTTACACTAGATGTATATTTTAGATGTCAAAATTTGGGGGGTGTGATCTCTAGAACCTGGCAACTAACTTAAAGATAAAAAATGAAATTGTAACCCTCTATATGCTTAAAAAAAAAATGACATTCTAAGATGGCAACATAACCATCTAATATCTAAAGGAATGATCTAGAAGTTTAAGAACTCAAGATCCAATTTTTTTAAAAAAATCAATCATCTAGTTAAAATTAGATGGATCCCAATATTTCAAATAGAAAAAAATCTCTTAGGGCGTGTTTGATAACAGGAAGTTGCTTTCGAGACTTGAAAGTTACGATGTTCCGTGTTTGATAAAAGTGAGTAGGTTAAAATGGTAACGTACATAAGCAATTTTGCTATCTGTTTCAAACTTAAGTCAATTTTGTCAATGCAACGTGTATATAACATAATTATATCAGGATGACAAGAGTTGTTGTCATTGATGAGGAGTCGAGGTTTGAGAACACACATTAGAACATGCTGATCAAATGGTGCAAGTGATCATAACTTATCATCAAAGTGAGGATGATATTGCTACATAGTTACGCACGACAAAAATGTTAGACCAATGTGGGAATGATATCAAAATAGATGTAGTGGTTGTGATGGTATTACTTCTTCATTTTTTACCAATGGGTTACCAAACGTAAGAAACCCCAGTCATGTGAACCAAACATGAAAAAAACAGCACTGAAAAACTCTTGCATGTGGAACCTTTAACATATGAAAATTGTTTTACAAGTGCAATCTGTTGCGCATGAACCAAACAAGCCAGTTTCCTCCCAAATTGTCAAATCTATTACCTGCCCCCGCAGCTTAAAAATGTATTACAGGATTGATAAATAATATAAGCCCCACGGACCCGCTAGAAAACATAAAAGAGAGCTGAGGTCCTTGCAGGAGTCTCTCTTTCGATCTCTGAAGTGTCTGTCTAAATTCGAGGACCTGCAACCTTGCTTACTTTATACAGGTGTGCCTCTTCCCTTTTCCCTCTCTAAAACCTAATATTCACTTCCTTATCTTCATTTTGTCATGAGGAATTTTACTCATGATGTTTTACACCTGAGTCCTTGTATTTGGACTTGATTTTATTAGCATGGCTTTGGAATCGCAAAAAAAAACAATTTTTGGGTTTAATGACACATCAATCAGTGAAAAATTCAGCTTTTTCTCAGATATATATATATATATATATATATATATATATATATATATATATATATATATATATATATATTTCTAGCATAAAATATTTATGGGCTGTGTATTTCATGGGCCGTGTAAGTTTAGGTATATAGGGTTAAAACCTAATCTGAAATACCTCTCGGTATATTGTGTGCCTTTATTTTTTTGGGGCGGTAATTGGTGTAGTGCTTACTCAATGATATGGTGATTGCAAGTTAGATTGGGATTAGGGTTTTTATTGGCTGATTTGATTTATTTTATTTTGAAATGTGATTCTTGAGTGAAGTGTAGTAGTAGGGTGGGAATTTTATTGGGTCATTATGGGTTTGCCCTGTTCTTGTTTTTTTATGCAAATTCAAATTTGCAGGGAAGCTTTTGGGCAGTTTCAATTATCAGATTTATTTAAAGCAAATATATAATTTTTTTGAAATTTTGTTTGAAGGCATGTAATTTGTTGTTGCAAATTACCTGTATTTTACTTTAGTTTATTTTTGGCCAATGTGATGCATATAAGTTTTATCTACAAATTTACAGGGAAAATATTGGTGCTTTCTTCTATATTAGATACATGTCTTGCAAACATTGTGGTTATATGAGTATGAGCATTGTAATTGTTTTCCTAGTTATAGTTCCAATTGATATTTTATCTTTAAAAAAAGGAAAAATATTTAGAACTATTAAAAAAAATCATATTACTATAGGCAAAATTTATGCAATATTTTCAAGCCGAAACGAGGGTAATGCAATCTTTCTGGCGTAGCCAAGCAACAACAATGTATTTCCGAGGTTGCATTCAGATATTAACCAAATAGCAAAAACTCATTTTTAAGTAATGCATTAGGCTTATTTCTAGGTATCAAAACCGTCCGTGTTTGATAACAGGAAGTTGCTTCCAAAGACTCTGGAAGTTATAAATGTTCCATCTTTGATAAAAGTGAGTTGGTTAAACTTCCCCCATTTACGCTTAAAAAAAAGTTCGGTCGATTTAGAGATGGAACTTAAATTGGGAACTTCAAAGTCCCATTACTGTAAAACTTCCCCCATTTACGCTTACAAAAAAGTTCCGTCGATTTAGAGACGGAACTTAAATTGGGAACTTCAGAGTGGAAGTTCCTGCATGAAGACCCTTCGCTGAGCAAGCGTGAAGACCCAAACTTAAAAGCTGAAACAAGGGTATTTTTTACTTTTTACCTTGGCTCTCTCTTTCTGCTCTGGGCTCTGGTGCTCCACTATCTACCTACACAAGCGTTTTTTTTACTTTTGACCTTGGCTCTCTCTTTCTGCTCTGGGCTCTGGTGCTCCACCCTCTACCTACACGATCAAGATTCAAGGTCTCTCTTCCAAAAATTTCAGGTACTCTCTCTCTCTATCCCACCCTATGGCCCCAAGCATGATGCCCTCTCTCTCTTCCTATGTCCTGTAGCTCTGCCCTAAATTTGGGTGTTTTTATAGAACAACATCCCTATAACACCGAATAAAGGCAAGCATCTGTACTGATATTTTTATGAATCATTATTTTTTATTGTTGCTTATCTATTAATTCGGTGTGTTATTTCCATGGCGCTAGGATTTTTGTTTTGATACTTTTCCTTTGTGATGCTTCATGAATTTTTTTTTTGACTATTTATTTGAAAATTGAAAGGATGAATTTGGTTAGATCTCAAGGATGAAATTGATTAGATTAAAATTAGGATTTTAATAATTTCTCTATGCTTTTTTTTGGTTGGATTAAAATGCTCTATTTTTTGGTTGGATTTTTGGCAATGTACATTTGGACTAGATATGGAGTTATGGACCTCATGAACTTTATTATTTGTATCTTTTTTTTTTTGTTTATATATTATGTATGTGCATGAATGTTTTTGTGATCTCTATGGTTATAGATTCGTGGACATATGTTTTTTACCACTGCATTTGTAAGTTTTTGATTGGATTAAAACAGAAAATGATGGATATTCATATTTATTATCATTTAATATTTATTTGGAATGTCAAATGATGAATACTGAAGCTATAACTTGCTCTTTGTGATTAAGGTTTATCATTGGTAATAGTATTAGCATATAAGTAGTAACAAATTTTTTATTTTTTATTTTTAAATTTTTAATTTTTCTTTTTTTTTTTTTTTTTTTTTTAACTTATAAAAATATATTTCAACTTTTAATTTCTTTAAAAAAAAAAACCCAAAGTCTTCCCCTGAATCAACCGAATTGCTTCATTTTTTATGCCCAACCGAAGTAGACTCTATAGCGAATCTGACAACATTAATGAATATATCTGTACTTTTCATTGATTTTCTTTTGTGTATGTTTATGAGAATTAGGGTTTTCTATTACTGCATTTGAATATTTGGATTGTAGAGTGGATATATGTTGATTCGTGCTGAAAATATGTACAGTCTTCTTTGGATTGTTTTTTCTTGAAGAGGATTTTAGAAGATAAGGATTTATCGTGGTGTTAAATTTCTTTGTGGCTTGGGGTACTTTAGGGCCTGTGTGATACATGTACTTTCATATATGTAATTTATGGGTGAGTGAAGGGCAATTCTTGTTTGGTTTGGTTGGAGTACAGGGTTTGGTTTGAGTACAGGTTTTTAATGATGCTTTTCTATGCCTCTTTTATATTTTTTTGAATTTTGCTAGATTTAGGTTTTATTTATTTTTCCTTTGCATCAATTCATCCTGTATATAGGTGGTTTTGTTGGTACTTATTAGTGAGTATTTTCAGTTTGAAGAACCTTTATCTTCTGCAATTTTTATTGAATATTTCTTTTTGTTTGAAATTTTTGGGAACTTGTAAGAATTGGGTTTTCCTGTTTTGATATTTCAGAATTGGGTTTTTGTGTTTTGATATTTCAAGGTTTTCAAGATGAAAATTTTCTTCATCTTTCTCTCTCTTGCCCCTGGATCTCTTTCTTGAGCTCTGATCCTTGCTATTGAGCTTTGATTCTGTGTTCTTCATCTATGATATGAGAACACGTTTCATACTTATTTAGCATCCATAGGGTTTTATTTGACCATTGAGAATGTAGTTATAGAATCAGCGGAAAGAAAAAACAAACAACTTGTTATAGATTGATTGGAATTTTTTGCAAATAACAACGTTTCTCAAGGAAATCAGCAGGAAATTGTTGAGTTTGTTGTGGAATTTGAGTTCAGAAAATGGTTGAAAAATCCAATATTGAGAGAGACTAAGAAAGTGGAATTTAAGCATTAACTTTCCAGGAGGTTATCGAACACAGAAACCAAGAATTTCTTTAACTTCCCAGGAGGTTATCAAAACTAGGAACTTTTTTAACTTCCCAGGAGGTTATCAAACACATAAACCAGAAACTTCTTACAGTTATTTCTATCTTCCCAGCAAGGAGGAACTTCCAATTTGCAGTTCATGAACTTGCTTCCAGTTATCAAACAAGCCCTTAGGGTGTGATTGGCAACTAGAACTTTAGTTGTTAGGCTACTAAAGTTCCCATCTATATGACAAGTTCCTAGTTTGGTTAGCGCGGAGGTTTGAGGAGCAGGGGCGCCTGTCTCACCCAATAACGTGAAGTATAGTCCACCTCACCTAGAGGTGGCAATGGGTCAGACCCGGACCCGAAGAAACAATATGGGATTTAGACTTGACCAGACTTGAATTCCCCGAAGTTGTGCAAAAATATAATATGGGATCAGACCAGACCCAAAAATTAAAATATCAATGTAATTAATTATATTTTAATATATTTTATATATTGTAACCCAAAAAATATTACTAGAACTGAACGCGGACCCGACCTGCTAGGTCTAATTTTTAGACCCGTACCCGAACCCGACCTTCTAGGTCTAATTTTTAGACCCCTACCCGAACCCGACCTTCTATGTCTAATTTTTAGACCCGTACGGGAACTCGATCTAGGTCTACCCCTCGGGTCCAGTCCATTGCCACGTCTCCACCCTAAGGAGAGCGGCACTTCGGTCATATATGTTTTTGCCTCCACTTGCTGCTGACTTAGCAGAGAGAGAGCTTTGCATTTGATTTTCCAGTAGAGAGAGAGAGAGAGAGAGAGAGAGAGAGAGAGGGATTCTCAGATTAGCAGAGATAGGTGAGGCTTTTATTGCTCAAAGAAGGCAACATCGAGGATCACCCGAGTGAGTTGAATCTCGCTTTTTTCTCAAGGTAAATTTTTTCGTTATTAATGATTTCTTGTTAATCTGTAGAAATTGTTTATTGGTGGGCTATTTTTCTTTTTTCTCATGGATGATTAATTCTGCATCCTTGTTTTCTTTGGTTATGTATCTAGGTTTTTTATTTTTTGTTATTTTATTTCCATGTGTGTGGAAGAGAATGGCTTTAATCATTCTGAACTGTAGATAGGCATAAATATTGACGATTTGTCTCACTTTATTTCCTATGGTTTCAATTTTCTCTATCTTCAGTTGATTTGGGGGTTTAGGGTTCGGCATTTTGGATTTGCTTTCAATGAAAAGTTAGGGTGAGGGCTTCTTAGCCCTTTCCATCACATTGAGGGTTCTGTCAATGGGCTTTCTCAAATTTTAGTTCCGTGAAATAACGAAATGCCTTGATTATTTCTTCATGTCAATTGCTTTGTCGTCAGAAATCTGTATATTACACACATTTGCCATGCTATTGATCTTCCTCTTGCTGGAGGCACATGCTTCCTTTTGACAGTGAATTGCAATTGATTATGTGTTGCTTTGTAGGATTTCTATACTTTTGTATAGGGTCCTGCTCCATCGTTAGTGTATTCATACATGCGCGTACCATAAGATTGCCATCTAATCTCTCTCTCTCTCTCTCGATCTTTATGTTCAAGTGATTGCTTTCGTGTTGCTATTTCAAATGAGAAACTTATCTTCAATAATGTATTGGTGTGGTGGCAAAATGGAATGGTTTTTAGCTGAAACTTTTAAATATCTATTTCTTAAATAACTGGCATATGTTTGCTCTTGAAGGCTGCAGGCTGCCTGTGCATTGAGTGAAATTTTGGTAGTAAGAAAATCAATTTTGTTTCTTATTTATACAAATATTGGTAGCATCAAAGGGGGTTCACACTTTTATGAAATCTCCAAGCACAATAAAGTATTCATTTAATCTATTTAAATGCTTGGTATTATATTGGATGAATGGAAGGAACCTTGTTTAATTCATCATCCTTATAGCCTTTTCCCTATTAATTGGGGTTAGCTACACGAATCTTGGTCTGTCATTCTGCTCTATCTAAGGTCATACCCTCAGTGAGATCATAAGTCCCCATATCTTTTTGGACTACTTCCAACTACGTCCTTTTGGGCCTACCCCTTACCCTTTTCAATCCTTCCACTTGAATTAACTCGTACCTCCTTTTAATCCTTCCACTTGAACTAATTCGTACCTCCTAATAGGTGTTATACTGGGTTGGCATCAGACATTGCTAGCCCACCTAAGTCTACTCTTTCTCATCTTATCTCCAATTGATGCCACACCTAAACTTTTCCAAATGAATTCATTTTGGATTCTATCCCTTCTTGTCTTGTCAATCATCCATCTCACCATCCTCATCTACGGTACACTCATTTTATTGGTATATTGTTTTTTGTTTGCCCAGCATTCTCCCCTATAAAGCAAAACTGGTCTCACAACTGTCCTATAGAACTTACCCTTTAGCTTCATTGGTATGCGGTGATCACATAAAATTCCATTGCACATCTCCACTTTGCCCACCCAGCTCTAATTCTATGTACGACATCGTCCTCAATCTCTCCATTTTCATGGATTATCGATCCAAGGTATCGAAAGTGCAAAGAACCTTATTTAATTACAAAATGTTATTAAAAATGACATTTCGCACATCATATATATAAAATACATAATTAACCATATTACAGGCAGTTTCTAGCTTTCCTATTGCCAGGTAATGATTATTCTCTCTCTCCTCTCTAAGCTCTCTCTTCCTTCCATTTTTCTCTCCTCTAACCTGCTAAATTTCCTTCCTCTTTCTCTCTCATCTCTGAGCTTTCTTTCTCTCTCTCGCTAACCTATGATCCATG
Organism: Amborella trichopoda; assembly: GCF_054954075.1. Taxonomy (NCBI): domain Eukaryota; kingdom Viridiplantae; phylum Streptophyta; class Magnoliopsida; order Amborellales; family Amborellaceae; genus Amborella; species Amborella trichopoda. Next base: position 58,255,017 of record NC_142336.1, on the reverse strand, counting down.
TCTTGAGAAATTTGTCTATTTTTTTGGGGAATATTTAGCATTGATTTAGTGCTTTTATTATTCTCTTAGCCTTTTTGTTCAATAATTTCAGAAAACATTTCCATAATTTTCTTTGTTAATTAAAACTTTTCTGTTCTTGTGATTCCTTTGCGGTTTCTTAACTTTGCAGTAATTTTCTACATCTACTGGTGATTTATTCGTTGATTTTTTTTTTTTGTATTCGAAAGTTTTCGCATTTCAGGGCATCTTTTGTATTTTACTTGTTTAATCTCTATCAAGCACAAACACCCTTTTTTTTTCCTCTACTCCTATCTCTCTCCATCTCCCCCAAAATCTTCTCTCTCTCTCGCTCTCTCTCTCTCTCTAAACAAATTTTTTAGAGTTTTTAGTCTCTGCATTTAACACCCTAGATAAATTTTTAGGATTTTCAATCTCTGTATTTAACACCCTAGATAGGGTTTTGGAAGAGGACAGCAAAAGCTTAGTAAAGAGCCCACGAGGTAAGATTTTTTTGTTTTTTGTTTTTTGTTTTTTTTTGTTTGTGGAATGGAAAAGGCAGCAACTTCTCTTAATTTGTTTACCTTTTTTTTTTTGGCTTTTGGACCGGAAAAGACAGCACCTTGTTTTTGTATGTTCAGTGTGATTCTTGTATGCCTTGGTTTTCTAGTTACTTGGGTTTTGATGGATTTTCGAATTGATGTTGTGGTTTTTACCTTGCCTCTATGGAAATGTTAGTGGTTTTTCCTACAGAGAGCAATAAAGATGTTAAAGTAAAATTCCAAATTGAAAGGTAGAAACCGTATTGTCGGATTTTGTATGCATTGTTTACCAATTACTTAATCATACCATTTATGTCAGTTGTAATTTCTCATGTGCTTCTACATTATACAGACCTACAAATTAAAACAGCACTAACATGATTAGAAGACAAGACATTGTATCATGAAAGATGCTATAGTTTACCTTAATGCTTCAGATCCTTGGGAGAGAAAAGGATTTAATCAAGGATAGAAAAGCTCAAAATGGACTCGAATAGTTTCTTTGCTAGACTTTATTGGGTCTCCTTTTGATGATTTAAGTTGATAGAATTTTTTTTTTTATAGAAAAGGTTTCTATGAATTTGCCCATTAATATGGCCAGGAAATTTGCCTAAGGTTATAGTGGTTCAACCTGATAATATGATGAATAACTAGGTATTTATATTGCATGTGGGCACCTTAAAATATTTGATAGAAATGTCTGGCTGTCGACTCTTTTCCATATAATCTAAGGTTGAGAACATAAAGCATGAATTTAGATTGTCTAAGCACACTAACTTCCCAAAAGAACTCCTATATGCGGTGATAAGGTTCCCCAGAATAATCAACATGAAGTTCTTAAAGAAATCTTTCAAAGGACTTTGAGGTTTTTTTATGTATGTTTCCCCTAACCAACCTGATATTCTAAAGAAAGCTTTTTCAAAAAGCTTGAGGCTTGGTTATATAGGTCTTGTTCGTGAATGGTATTCCTGCTACCAAGTTAGGTATTCTTTCGTTAAATTTGAAGCCTCAACTTTTTTCTTGATCACCTTGGAGCTTTACCCATCTTTTGAAACTTAATAAATCCAATTTGGAAGATCTAAATTTTCCAGCTTTAGTTGGGTTTTCTACTTTAGATCCTGGTTCTTGTTTAAACAAAGAGAGTGAAACTTGGCTGCTTACAAACTAATTTAATGAGGACATTGTGAGATTAACAACTTGAGATGTATGGGCAATCTGACTGTGAGTTTTCTTTGTAGTGACATCAATAATAATTAAGAACCTATCAAATAGTACCTTCTCTAGTTATGTTCTTTTTGCAATCTTGTGTAAAGAAGTGACCTATGAGAAATGAAAAAAAATATTTGGGTAACATAACATCGTGCCTATACATTAAAATCTCATCATCATTGTAAGAGCTTTTTCCCAACTATTTGTGGTCGGCTACATTAAAATCTACTAGGTAAAAAAAAATTAACAAAAAGTAAAAAAAAAAAGACATTAAAATATTGTGGTAAAGTATGATACATTTATCCTAATAAATAAATTTGAGTATAATTACATGTAAAAGTAATGCTAGATATTCGTATCAAATGATCCAAACAGTAGAATTCTATCTTCCATGTTCCATCTATATGCTATCCAAACATCAGAAATCCATTTTACAGGAAATATTTTTCCCAAAAATATATGGACGAGGTTAGCATGCGGGCCAAGCCCGCATATGTAGAAATTCGGCACCTCTTAAAACCTATTTTTCAGATGGATTTTTGGACTTAATTTTTACGGACATGTAATCGCTAACATGGAGATCATGAATATGAAAAAATAAATAAATTTTAAAAATTATAAATAATAATTTTGTTAAGAAAACATTTGGACCGTTAGTTTCCATTGTTTTTAGATGGACCACCCTTTTGCATCCATCTTTAAGATGGATGCTTTACACTTCTGGACCGCATATGTTGAAATGCAGTCCAGCCTGCATGAAACAATTTTCCAAAATATATTTCACAAGAAATAGATTTTTTCAGACAATCTTTTTCCAGGGACTAAATTTTTGAAATTTCTTATAGTTAATTTTTTATATATGTCTGTACATTTATATTAATTTTAATATTAAAAAACTCTGAAGTCATTCCCTGAACTGGCTTTGCGAAGGTGTTTTCTTATAGTAAGAAATGGTGGTGAGGCTGCGGTTATCAAGATTTGGATGCAAAAACAGGCCATTTTATCGAATAATTGTGGCTGATAGTAGGTCACCCAGAGATGGAAAACACCTTGAAGTTTTAGGTTACTACAACCCACTACCAGGTACTTGTTTGATTTTTTTTTTTTGGATCATTTTCCTGTTCCTTTTTTATTGGTTTATTGGTTAATTATTTCTTTTCTTCCATTTCAGGTATTCGGTTGTTGAAATTGCTTACTGAGTGCTTTCGCTTTTACCCTTATCTTGACATTTGTGTTTTTTAATTTTTATAAACATACAATCGTGTTTTTGTAATTTATTAGATTTTTCTTTTCTTTGTATGTTATTTATGATTATTGGTTATTGGATTTTACAAATGAAATAATTTTGGTTATTTGAATTGTATAGGGCAGGATGGGGGTAAGCGCATGGGAATGAACTTTGATAGAATCAAGTAAGTCCATTTATTATCTGCTTAATTATTTGTTTAGTTCTGAAGCACACTCATACGTCTGTTTATTCTTCTGTAATTTTTTGGTGGTGGATATTTTCTTTGAAGTCTCCTGGATCTGCCATAGAAAAGGTAGTTGTTGATGCTTCACTTTTTTTGGGTTAGTTTTAGATTAGACTTTAGACCAATCAAGAAAATTTCGTCGTATATGCTTTTATCTTCTATTTTCTTTGAAGTTCTGATGTTGATTCCTGTTACTTCCTTGCCCATGAACTCTTAGTTCCATCTTTTGAGAGTTTTATATTGTTATTGTAACTAATTTTGGACTTGGTGTAAATTCATTGCCATGGGGTGGCATTGATGTCCTGTTGAAGTTCATTCCCAGTGGCATGACTCACATTTTGCTCTAGGATGAGATTTAGAAACAATTTCTTCTTCTTTATTTTTTTATTTAAGTATAAAACCTGTCTCTGAGTATTATGATTGAGTTTCAAATTTCGAAATGATTCAAGAGAGCTATGTTGGCATTAAATGATTAAACCCCTAAACCTTACCTTGATTACATCTAGTCTACAAAACTAGTTACCCCGAGTTTACCTCACTATGCACATGGATAATATCATTTTCTGATTGATGGTAGCAAATCAGGTGTCATGGCAAATACGCCTACTAAATAGGGATTACAATATCATTTTAATGGAATTGTTCTTAATGTCGTTGGTTTTGGAATGCTAATACTGCTTATATATACATCCATCTGATTCTAATCCCTAGCCAAGAGGCCTAATGCTCCAGTCCAATTTGATATCATGTCCCAGAATAGTTATATAGCATTTTATGATTATTCTGTTAGCTTTCCCCCCCCCCCCCCCTCCCCCCTGTTTTTTAAAATTTTTATTTTCTATGTGTGTGTTAGCTGATCCCAAATAGTTGGGATAAGGCCTGGGATGATGATGTGTGTTTTGTGTGAACATATTTATTTTTGGGTAGGTGAATGGTGGGATTAGAACGCTTGACAATTGACATTAGGCTTTGGTCTGTCCAGCCTAACCACTGAGCCAGGGGCCCCAATTCCAAATGGTACAAAGGTATAACATTTTGTGTAAAAGTATAAACTTCCCCAGAAACCCACTTGCCAAGGCTTCATTTTGTATTCCCATACTTTTCAAAGTTCTGGGCTGTCAAGGTAGGAATCAGTCCCATGGGGGTTCATCTTTTGGGCTGTAATTCCATGTAACATGCAAGACCCTTATTCCACATTCCTGATTGACCATTAGATAGAAATAGTATTTATGGAATGAACCCTCCCTTTGAAGTTGATATCATCGTTCTTCTTACATGGGCCCTGGACAATCACTGGCGCGGCACCGGCCTCCACTAAATCAATGATCCGTTTGGTTCTACCTCATAGAAGGAAAAATGTTTTTAACCAAACAATGAAAATCCAAGTTAATTAGGAACCAGTTCAGGATACTTCCATGTTCTGAATCCTCCATATATGTGTTTCTCAAGTCATTGCACCAGTATTTAATCATCTGCTTTTCCTAATAAATGGATAATAGCGAGGATTAAGTCTCGATGCCATGGACCAACTAGCAATTTTACTTTAATGAGATTAACTGAAAAGGTATGCAATCTCTTTGGGGGAACTTTCTTCATCTAAAATGTCTGGCTTGAATATTCTCATCCACATTTTAGACGAAGACTTCATAAATGGTTTTAGCAGCATACAGGAGGGCTTTCACGACCACAACATTCTAGAAGAAAAAAGAGGAAAAAAAAAAAGACAAAAAAAATTGTTTTTTAAAACACGGCATCTGGGGTACTCACAAGAACTCCATAATATATAGCTGAAACCACCCAAAAAAGCTTAAGATTCCATCTTAGCAGCAGTATCCAATCGACTACATCTCCCTGAAAGGACAACTCTTGTCCCTCACTCCTGTGACTTGTAGAAAGCAAACTCCAGTGGCTTCTTATACTCACACACTTTATCTTCAATTAGCAAAAGTGAATCGTCCCACCCCCATCACACATCCCCACACATACACACAAAACAAAAAAAAATCACAAAAAAAAGAAAAAAGATCACCTTGTCACCAAGTCCACGACCTCCTAAGGAGCAGTTTCATGACCTTTTGTCCTTTCTTATCCCAAACTATTGCATGTTATACCATCCTCCCATCACCACTTGGTGTCAGGTCTTCCTCGTTTATATTCACCAACTTACCAAAATAACAACGAAAATCAAATTCTTTTCAGTACAGAATGTCTAGTGATAAAGCCATCAATGCCTATGCTGAAGTCTCCTTTTCTGCTCTAAGTGGAGAAATGTCCTTGCTCAAAATTACATATGCTTTAGAAAATCCCAATTGACATGATCATAAGCTGTATTGAAGTCGATAATAATTACCTTGGCTCACCATATAGACTCTAAGTTTACTAATTAATGAGCTACATCATCTAAAATTGTCACACTTAGAGAACCCATTCATGTGGCATGACAAGTAAGACTGTAAGGGTTTACTAATTAATGAGCCACAACTTCCAAAATTGTACGCTTCGAGAGCCCCTTCATGTGACATGATGAGTAAGAATGCAAAGGAACTACTTAGATACTTTGTCTTATAGTCACTCTTCCTTTATGCTTCTAGGTATTTTTATATGTACAGCCAACTGTATTGGTGTGCCTTGAATACCACGTATAAGTAAGCTACTCCAACCAATTTTTTATACCAGTTAGATATGTAGTTTGTTCTCAATAACTCGACTTTCAAAACCATCTAGCTTGAACTCATTACTCTAGCATATCCACTTGTTGAGTCATGAAGGCAATAGTAATCTTGGAAAGTGATAGTATAAGGAAGAAATTATTGAATATACAATGCAATAAGTATGAGTAATAAGAGACAAGGGAATAATTCTAGGAAAAAAATGGTTGCAAAAGAGTAATAAAATTACTATCGAAAATGGTAGTGAAGTAAATACGATTCGTTCACCAAAACTGAATTACCCAACTAATTTCCTGCACCTCATAGGACTTACCATGTGGGAATTTATTTAATTTGGTTTATATTCCAAGCTTGGTCTTGTTTTGTGCCATTAGTGAGTGAAGACTTTTGTCGCCTTGTCGGTCATCTGTGAACTCCATTTTCAATATACCTATTGGCTGTTCCAATTAACTAAATAAACAAAGTTATAAAAATTGATAGAATGGAAGTTTAAATATTGTTTCAAATATTGCCTTTCTGACTCAGAATTGGGAATTTCCCGAGTTGGACTGGATTTGGAGCTGGCTACTTCAGACCAAAGAACCCTCGAAAAACCCCGGGTAAAAAAATTATTTACTTTATTTTGTTAAATATAACCTGGTCTGTCTCAGACTTGCCCTGGTTGGACTGGGGAAATCCGACTGGCATCCCTGCCAAATTTAGCCTGATTATGATAATTTCAGAAAAAAGAAAAGTAGCCTGATTATGATTATGGGAAGACAGGTTCAAAATGTGATAGAATGGAAGTTATGGAAATTTAGGATTAGCTTACGTTAACTGTTATTAGGACTCCATTCGCTTCAATGAAACTTAAACTATTAACCATTCAATAGTTTGTTGAAGTATGAATTTAAAACGGGGAAGTTTACATAGGATGCTTGCAATTGTTGATTTGTGGGCAGACTATCTCCACTTGATTGGGGCAGACCAATTAACGACATAGCTGGCCTGCCCATCAGACAATGATGAGCACGCGAAGGCCATTTGAGGCAACATGTCCCTATGTGTGGCCCTATTTGAATTTAAGTTATTGCTTTTAACCAAGCTATTGATACTTCGAATATTGTCTTTTAACCAAGCTATTGATATCAAAAAAAAAAAGTTACTGGGTAAGTGTGTTCCCTTTATTAAGGTTCTCTGTTATTTTATAATCTCATCTTGAGATTGTCCTTGTGTCATCCAAAATAATATATTGAATTGCATGAGAAAATTCTTCTCATTCACGCCCAAAAAAAAAAAGGAATTTCTTTCTGTTGAGTTTCCTTCTTTCTTCCTTTTCCACTATCTTCTACTGATTAATTAGGACTGAGAGATTTGGTTGAATGGGGTATGAAGGATCTATGCATGCACACATGCACATGCACCCATACACCGGAGAGAGAGCGAGAGAGAAAGAGAGGTTCTTATTGACTACGGGTCTATTGATTATACAGGTACTGGCTATCTGTTGGTGGTCAGCCATCTGACCCTGTGCAAAGGATTTTATTTAGAGCAGGTCTTCTGCCACCTCCTCCAATGCTCGCCATGATGCATAAAGGTGGGCCCCGTGACAACCGCGTCATTGACCCTTTGACTGGTCGCCCTCAACCCACCACTGAACCTTCTCACAAAGATGAGGCTGAAACCCCAGTTGACACTTCAAGCTCCTCATGAGAGCTTAAGTTCCAGTCATGTATGTGACTATCATCTCTCTCTCTCTCTCTCTCTCTCTCTCTATCTCTATCTCTCTCTCTCATAGGAACGGAAACGATATTTAATTTGTTGTTACTTCGCTTAATCAGCCAAATTTTGCTATAGTATTGAGTTGTTAGACAGTAGAAGGTATAATGATGTGAGAGTTGTAATCTAAAAGACTCCTGGGAAGTTCTTATTGAATTCCTTATCCGTCCTTATGTGTCATTTTGTACTTACTGATAACTCCTAGCTTAGAGTAAAATAATCAGTTCATGTGAGAGGTATCTCCTCTTAGATAAAGGAATGTATTTAGTTTTCTTTTATGCATCTAATACGTCTCAAAATCCACATATTAACAAGTTTTTAACTCGAATCCATTCAACCAGATGAGAACCAAATCCACATATTAACAAGTTTTTAACTCGAATCCATTCAACCAGATGAGAACCAAATCAGGCCGCTGGTACAATTCCAACAGGGCACTTCACCCTGTGGGTTCGTGTGTGTGTGTGCGTGTGTGTGTGTGAGAGAGAGAGAGAGAGAGAGAGAGAGAGAGAGCCCAACACACTTACACACCCCCACATGAACTTTTTCCTCTGTGTTTGCATTCCAGCACGCACATATTTGTAGAACAATATGTATATGCATATGCTGAGGAGGTTACCTTGCCACTTAGAATTTTCAAGTTCAATTATATATGCCTTGTAATATGTGTATATAATCAGCCCAAGCATTCTTGCATGCATACGTACATGCTATGGACATATCTCACAAAGGATAATTGACGTTGTACAACTCTTCTGCTCTTGATTAACTGCAGTCATGTATGCATACGTATACATGCATTATACATCATGTCTACTTGCATGCAAGCATAAATGCATAATACATCGATGCTTACTTTTGCGTTGAACGTTATGCTTCCATAATCACTAGTACGCTTGCTTACATACATAATGCTTTTGCAGTCCTTGTTCCTAGAACTGCTCTTTTTTTGTATTTATTGTCACCATAAGGTGGAGCAAATTCAGATATATGATTTAAAAAGTAGCTGCGGAGGATTAAGCCCCCCCTTCCTGATGAATTGAAATGCATGTACGCATGTGCACGTCATGTATCCATGCATATTTGCATCCATGGCATGGCTGTTTTCCAGCTTAAAAGTAGAAAATTAGGAGAAGAAATAGAGAAAAATTGGCAAATGGGAGGTGGCTGGTGGAGGAAGACAATGATTCTAAATCTGAAGCTTGTTGTGGCTCTGTTGTGCACCCTTGGGGATCCTGTTGGCTGCTGCTTGTGTATGGTGGTGGGGGTGTTTGGTAATTTGGTGTTGGTTGGTGATTTGATGTCAAGCCATCAGACCTCCTCAATCTGCAAATAAACAAATAGATAAGTTAGGAACTCAAGGCTTCTTTTAGACAGATAATGGTATTTGTAGGGGTGGCAATGGGTTGGGTCAGGTCTGGGTCTGGCCGGACCCGAAAAATGATATGGGACCTGGACCCGAATTCACTGGACCTGGACTCGGAGTATTTACATCCCTGCACCCTCATAAAAGGGCTAAGAAGCTTCCCAATCTTTTTTCCTCCATTCTTTTAGAATTTTTAGTAGTTAGAGGGTTAAAATTATTCAGTCTGTCCTTAGTGAATGTCATGGTCGTTTAAGAAAGTGAGTCTCTTTTGTGAGAGAGAGAGAGAGAGAGAGAGAGGTCATTCGGGCTTGGGATTGACTGATTAAGATTTGACATTGCAACACTACTTCCATAGTTGGATTCAAAATTGAACCACCTAGAAAAGAAATGTATATGGTTAGATGAGTTGTCTGAGATCTAGATTTGACCTTACGGCTGAACTACCTGGAAGAGATATGTGTATGTCCGAGTTATTTAGATTTGACTGTCTAAAACATGGATTATATATATCTTCATTGTTAGGGGGATTTTTTTTCTTGGGCAGAAGGTTTGTATTGAAAAAGCGAAATTTATCAAAATACACATTAACTTTTTAACAATTTAATAGTTTATCTTTCTTTGAACAATTCCAATTCATGGTCAAGTGTATTTTGATTGTGCTTATTTTGAAATTAGATTAAAAGATCTCGTATATATATTTTGATAAATTCCGCTTCGATGGTAGGATGTTCCAAATCCAGGATTTCAAGGGTCCGTTAGCAGTGATTTGAGCAAGAGCAAAAGTTGGAAGTTTTTTACCTTTAGATGGATGCAGAGAGAGAGAGAGAGAGAGAGAGAGAGAGAGGGAGAGAGAGAGAGAGAGAGTGGATTCATAATCATCGTACCCTGTGATGGTGGAGAGAGAGAGAGAGAGAGAGAGAGAGAGAGAGAGGATTCATTATCATCATACCCTGAGTTGGTGGGGCAAAAGGTAATGACGTAATTGGCAGCCATGCAAGTGAAGGTGCTGGTTCCATCATCATAGGCGTAGGAGTAAGCTGTAGGGCATGCTCTCTTGAACATATTGGAGTACATGGTTGGCCTGCATGTCTCTGGGTTCCCATACTCCCCACTGCAACAGTATGCATCCGAACCAAAGGCTTCGCAGGCGCTTTTACATCCCACCACCCCACCTCTCATCTCAATTTCATCGCCATCCACTACTTGTAGCTCTTTTGGACACCCTATCCATATTTTTCAGCACAATAATAAAATGAATATATGTTTTCCCTTTTCATGGAGAGAGAGAATCTAATTGTTAAATTTTTTTTTTTGGTAATCCAGTGGGGAAGATCAGTCATTACCCAAATTTTTAAGTTTTTTAAAATAGTTTAGGAGTCAGTTTTTAAAAGTAAGGAGTGGTGTCAGTGAAAACCACAACGTAGTGACTAAGGTGTGCGGGTGCTACCACCACAATCCCAACTCTTTCCCAATCTAAATGTCAAATTATCAATTGTGTTCACCCCGCCTATATTTTCAATACACTAAATAATTAGTCTTTTTTTTAGAGTGAGAATTGTTGGGAGGGAGTTATGTATAGTGTTATATAATCTTTTGGATAAGTAGCAAATTACAGATTTTTGCCTACTTGTGTCTTCACACCAAATTGATGGATCATGGTTAATGAGATAAAAGAGTGCAACTCGTCATAGTCACTCAAATGGTATGTACCTATGCCTTAATTTATTCTTTCCTCTTTTGGGCAATTTGACAGTAGGGATTGAATTTGAGAGGTAGTGCTGCTAACGTAAATGGTATGTCCCTAAGCTTTAATTTATTCTTTCCTTTTTTGGGCAATTTGACATAGGGATTAAATTTGAGATGCAGTGTTGTTAACGTAAGTTATTAACAACTATAGGCCAAGCTCGATTCTTACTATTTATCTCTTCGTTAGATGGTGATTCTTTATGCTCTTATGGATCATAGTATGCTTTTACGTAGCAAAATAAAACTCACAAAAGTAAATTCTCTAATTTCTTTTAAATGAGGGAAAAAGTTTATATAAGGATGTAACCTTATAAAGTAGAACTATGGATGTCCCTAAAAAATCCATCGGAAAAAGTAGTTTTAATGTTGAAAAACCCATTGATTGATCATCTTGACATCTAGATGGATGAATATAAAAAATAAAAAGATTTTAAGTCTCAAAAATAGTGCATTTTACAACATACTATCTACACCATCAATTTTCAAGATTTTCATATGTTCATAGATCTATTTGATTTTGCCCATTTTTGAAATTTAAAATTTTATAATTAGATATAAAAATAGAGTTTGAGATAATCTTAAGAACATTTTACATCAAAATTATATACCATGATAAAATTTGAAGGTGCTCCTTACCTCTACACCTACGGATGCATCCGTATGCCAACTGCACCCTAAAATGATTGAACTCTTCAAGATTATATTACATTTTTGAACGACTAAAATTAGTTAATATTGTTCTTGAGAGCTAGAGAGATGCTCAGGCATAAGAAATTTGAGTAAATGATTATGGGTCGTAGTCACTAACGCTTTCTCAAGTAGGCAGGGACCAAAAGGTTTCATGCTTGCCAACCTTAAAACAATTCGATTAAGGCGCACCTCCAAATTTTATCATAAGTATAATTCTGATGTAGAAAATTTATAGGATGAATTGAGAATCTATTTTATATCTAATTATGAAATCTTAAACTTCAAGAATAGTTCAAAGAAAGTAGATCTATAAACACTTGAAAATCTTGAAAATGGACAGTCCAGATAATGTGTTGCAAGATGCATTATTTTAGGACTCAAAATTATTATTTTTTATATATTCATACATCTCAATATTGAGATGATTAATTAGAGGGTTTTCCAACATCAAAACAACCTTTTATGATAGACTTTAGAGTTAAACCTTAATTTTAGGGTTACAACCTTATGTAAACTGATTTATAACTATGATTTATAGCTACAAATAGTGTCATTTATTAGGTTTCTATCATAAAAAAAGTCACCTATGGTAGGGGCTGTCCATTTCTACAGGGCCAAAGAAATAAAACTAACATGTTATGAAGATTTTTCGGACCCCAAAAATTACCTATACGATTTGGAGCCAACGAATGTTGCACCAGCGATTATTGCATGCATTTAAGACCATTAGATGACATATACTAGCTCAATGATGAAATATTAATTAAAAGCATGTCCAAAATTTGAATCAATGTTCTGTAAATTTCTTAATGCGTGATACTACAAACAAAATTCTATCTTTCAAAAAGATGAAACTGTTGAAAACCCATGTCGAAAATTTCATTCAAAAATCAAGGAACTATGAGTTGAGGAGATTGTTATGCCCCTAAACTCACCTACATTGATGTCCACTGCGCAACCGGTTGTGTTACATGAGCCCGAGGTCCCGCGCGGTACCACCACCATCGGCAAATTGTAGCCATCCACCAGGCTCACATCATAATAATCAAGGGTCTGGGGTGTTCCTAGGGTGATCTCGAAGAGAGAAGCAGGTGGAATTGCACCCATACCATCGCATTCTAGCTTCCCACCACAATCTCCTGTAAGGCAATGGCCTATACCGGAGACATCGAATTCGCAGCCTGTTCGAGCCCAAATTCGACCCGACCAACCCGGAGCGGCCGGAATGGTGACACTCTGGCCGGAGTCCAACTGGAATCCAGTGAGTGGTAGTTGAGGCGTTCCCGCTCCGGCAAGTGTGCCTGGCCATATTGCATAGGGGCAATTGTTTGCAACTGTGAATGAGCCTGCATGAGAGGTGTCAGAGAGAAAAGAGATGAGAAGAGAGAGGAGGAAGGGGAGGAGAGAGAAAGGTCCAGAGATGTTTGTGTAGAGAAATTTGGTGAATTTAGGCATTTGAAGAGAGAATGCAAGGTGTTAGAGATGGTAGCGTGTGTGATTTATGTATATAACTGTGTAGGTATGTATGTATGTTCGTGTACTGAGAGAAGGGAAGGAAATGGGAGGGGAAGAGCATTAGCTAAATATAAGAGAGAGAGAGAGAGAATGTGGTTTTTGGTTGGATTGGGAAGTTGGGTTTAGAATTTCTTTCAAATTGGGTGGCATGACATATCTCTCTCTCCTCAAGAGTTTTGCAGGTTGGGCTTTCTCTCTCTAAAAGATTTGAAGTTCGGGTGGCGCGTATAAGAAGCAATACCTTTATGGATAATCCACGGCAGAGGTTATAGGCCTATTAACGAAAGTGTCCCCTCTTTTTTTTTCGTTAAGATCCCCATGGATCATTACTTTTTCTGTAAGATCTAGGGAAATCGAAAAAATTTCATTCTCCCAAGGAGTAAGATATAACTTTGGTCCATTGGGCAAAACCCTAAATGGGAGTATATTGAAGATACCAAATTCTGTCAAAAAGGAAAATGACCCATAGGAAAAATATCATTAAAGGGTTCTAATTATCTCATAGTATCATTTGAACCGCTCAAAAGCTCCAATTTATCACAGCAGGGTTCAATTTCTATACTTATTTTATAAAGGAAATCGACCGTTTATATAAGGTTGTTAAAAGTAATCTTGACCATTGGATGTGAAATTAGGTGGCTACATCTATTCCATTGACCAAGCTCAAAGTTCAAAGATAATTTTCTTGAACTTTGGGACACACTCAAGCTATGGAATGTCACATAGAATGGTTATAAATAATTATGTCTTCCTTGTATAATCGGTAAATGGTCTCATTGTACGCAGTCCCTTTCATAAAATATATCATCAAATCATCATAATCACCATCATAATACGTGCTTTATCCCAACTATTTGGGGTTGGCTATACAAATCTTAGTATACTATTGTGCTCTGTCGAGCGTTATATCCGCATCCCGACTATAAGTCACCATATTTTTTCTCTCTATTTCCATCTATGTCTTTTAGGCAATATAGGTAAAATCAAGCGGTTCAAATTCTAACCACTTGATTAGCCCGGTTAAATTGGATCCAATCATTGATCAGTTCCGGCTTTGGTGAACTGGTCAGGTATTTTCAAAAAACTAAAAATTTATATAAAATACCAAAAAATAAGGGATTTTGTTTGGAATTTATTTTTAAATATTTTTTTTTATCATTTTTGCCGATATTTAAAAATGTTTAGGCATTTTCCATCTTTTTTAAAAATTTCAAAAATACCCCTTGGTACAAATCGATTCTTTAAGAGCTCTTTTTTTTTCATTAATTTTCAACTTCATTTGGATGTGTTTTGTTTAATCATTCTTAAATATATTTTTCATATTTTTTTAGGGTTTTTAATATATTTTTTTACCATTCGGGACTTGCCCGATTAGGTTGGTTGAACCAATGTCCGGCTAACCGTTCCAGTTCGATCGTTTTTACACTCATTTGAATCTTGGAGGGGGTTAATCATTCCGGTTCAATTTGTCCTACACTGATTTGATCCTTGGATAGGGTTCAACTTTATGTAGTAGTGATAAGAAAACAACACTTTAGTATATCTGATTTAAATTTAAGGTATTAATTTAATTAAACTATACAATGTAATGTCCAATTGAGTCGTCCAAAACTCTAGGCCAAGTTACTCGGATGAGTCCGAGTTACCTCTGCCGAGTCTTAAAACTCTGATCTTGCTATTGTTGGATTCCATTGAAATATGGAATATAAACATTGGAGTCTTTTTGGTGGTATTTTCCATATTCATTTCTTTACTGGATTAATTTCATTTGTTTTGCTTAAAATTTTATAGATAACTTTCTATATTCCCCCTATAACATAGAAGTTCTATCATCCTCTTTATTCAATCGTCCATTTTTTAATTCAGGGCTAAGATTGTCCCAATCACAATGTCACGTCTCTACACTGTTTTATTTTTAATTTTTTTTTATAAACTATTTTGACACCAAAATTTGGACGTCTATTCCTCTATTAAACTCGCACTAATGAAAATATGTAAAAAATATTTTCAATAAAATAAAATAACCAAAATGCCCCTAAAAGATTCAAGGGGTATTTTGGTCATTATATTTTATCGAAAAATTATTGTTAATCTTTTTTATAGGTACGCCCCAATGAGAATATGGCACGTACCAAATTCCATATTCAGAAAAATTGTATTAAAAATATTAAAAATAAAATACTTTTAGATGTCGGATCTAAGATCAAACGGTGAGTGGCTCTCTTGATAAAAAATGGATGGCTGGATGGTAGAAAGAAGATAGAACTTCTATGTTGTAGAGAGAACATATAAAGCTTTCCTTTTTATCTTTGCTGAGTTTACTTGTTTGTATGAGTGTGAGCATTTGGAACTTCGTTGTTTGCTTTATATTGTGTTGTTGCTTAAAGTTCAATATATGTTCCTTAAATATGATATATGTGGTTTTATTTTATTGTATTTTGCAAAATTTATTGGTGCTTTTGTTTTCAGGTTTATGATCTCTTTGCAATACTACCATAATTTTAGAAGCTCTAAAAATGCAGTGGTTTAATTAACCTAGGGATTTTTCATTTTTCCTCTTTCAAACTTTATATTTTGTGGCAAATCATCTCATAGAAATTTAATCTATTCTATTTTGCAGAAAATCTTATCATATTGATAGATGGCCCGTCGCTTAGGCACCCAAAACCCTATGCACCATAGGCCTATACGGCCCAAGGCCGATCTACTTGGGAAGGCGCCCGGGCTCGGCAATTTTTGCCAAAAACTTCGATAGTTTAAACCTGCCTAGGTCGGTCAGGCAATTTCTGTCAAAAATTTCAATAGTTTAAACAAACGAGAAGACCTTACTCAAGAAAGGTAACCTATATGAAGGGTTGATAAGATTTAGTTCATTTTAAATTTGGTTGTGTAGGTTCAATTTAGATGATGTGATGGGAATGTAAACCATTATTTATTTTGTATATCTCGACTTTCAATGCCCCTAAACAATAAAGCTTTTAAACTTAAACTTATGTTAAGAATATGGGAACCTCTCAATGCCCTTAACCAACTACTTGGAGTATGTTCACCTTTACAAGAACATTATACTGTGCTTGTGCGTGCGGTGCATAGGATTTTAAGCCCCTAGGTGCCGGGCGGACCATTTTTACACTGTGCATGAGGTGCATAGGATCTTAGGCCCCTAGGTGTCCGACGGACCATTTTTTGAAACACTGCCATGTGTTCAACCTTACAAAAAAACATTACACTGTGTTCAACTTTATAAAGTATTTTAACCTACAAGATAAACATCCCAAAATTTAAAACATACACCAAAATATCAAGAAGTTCATCAGTATAAAGTTTCTTTGACTCGTCTTCGTATAGGGCACCAATGCACTCATCTTGCCAACATTTGAATGATAGCGCATGCATCTCTAAATAATTCCATATGCCCAACATTTGTATATCATTCGAAAACATCAATCCCAACCTTTGTATGCCTAACAACAATCCCTTTCTTCTTCTGATAGTGGATGCAGTATTGCATAAATCTATCCTCACTATCTCTTTTATTAAATCCACTCCACACAACGCAGAACTTTTTATCTTATCAGATTAAATATCAATAAACTCATTTCCTCCCCAACTTTTGGTCTATGTCATGCTCCTATTTTTAAAAAACATAGTATCATAAATTTTTTTGCAAAATAGAATAGATTAAATTTCTTTGAGATTCCATAGATCATAAAGTTTGAATGATGAAAAATAGAAAAATCCCTAAGCTAACTAAACTACTACATTACCCAGAGCTTCTAAAATTAATGAGGTAGTATTTGCGAAGAGATCTTAAACCGGAAAATAAAAGTACCAATAAATTTTATAAAATACAATAAAATAAAGGAAAAGTATACAAAGAGAGACATTTACTTTTACCCCAAAGAAATCACAATATTTTTATCAATCAAATTTCAAATCAAAATAAGTGTACTTGTGACTAAACTCAAGATAAAGGGTCTTCGTACTAAAGATAAAAGGTCTCTCTATACAATCCCTAAAATAAAACTACATATACCATATCTTAAAAGAAACACGTGTGGAACTTTAAGTAACAAAATATAAAGCGAGCAACGAACTTCCAAACGCTCACACTCATATGAACATAAGTAACTTAGTAGAGATAAAAAACCATCCTCTAAAGAAAATTTAAAAAATTTAAAACAAAACAAATGAAACTAATTCAGTAAAGATATGAATATGTAAAACACCACCAAAAATTGAAACTATCACTTCTTATTTCATAATTTTTTTGCATATATGTCACTAGAAAGACCCCAATGTTTCTAGTCCATATTTCAAATGGAATCCAATGTTTCTATTCCATATTTCAAATGGAAACCAACAATAGCAAGTCTTAGAGTTCAAGGGTATTTTTGAAATTTTATAATAAAAATATAAAATAAAATATAATAAAATATAAATGCTATATTTAAAGAATGATTAAACAAAGCACATCCAAATAAAAGCGAAAATTAATGAAAAAATCGATTTTAAAGAATCTATTTGTGTTTAGGGGGTATTTTTGAAATTTTCTAAAAAAAGATGAGAAAATGCTAAAACATTTTCAAACCTGGGCAAAAATGATAAAAAAAAAAAAAATTTAAAAATACATTACAAACAAATTACTTTTTTGGGATTTTATATAATTTTTTAAAGAAATTTAAAGTACCTGGCAGGTTCACCAAAACCGGAACTCGTTAGTGGCCGGATCTGATTTAATAGTGGCCTCCACATGAGTGGATGTCAAGACTTCTTATAAGGAGGTCAATTTAACCATCATGTCAATTTTTGCTTAATGTTATATGGCTGTTTGAAGATATTTTTCATCACTTTGGGTCCCCGATGCGGAATAAAAGATAAGCCGGTCAATAAAGCCTTGATTTACAGTGGAATTTTCGACAGTCTAAGAATTGCCCCAGAATGGGTGAGGATCTTCCTAAGGACCCCAAAAGACCACCTATCAAGTTTCGTCGCATGCCGACATGTCTAAGATAGTGCAAACAAAGAAACCGTTTTGAAAAAATCAATCTCGAGCACCTTGAAACGGACCCTATAACTGGAACTCTATTAAAGAAGCGTCAAATGGTTGTGAGACCACTGCCATTGGATCCGACACAGTCAAAAACCCCTAAAGATCAAGTTTTGGCTTAAACAGACATTCCAAGAAAAAGTTATGGGAAAAAGACTAAAAAAAAAAAGAGGTCGTACGCTATTTCTATGTGCCCTCCATGCACCAATCTCCAATAAAGGAGATTGGTTTTCACAGTCACGAACAATAGCTTTGAAGACTCATATCTCCCTAGTTACAAAGCGAGTCACGTTCAAATTTTGAAAGCGTGTTCGTCTCATTAAGATGAACGTTCTGATATGTGGCACGTCTCGTGATGATGTCCGAGTAAGGAAAAAAGCTAAAGAGAAGATGACAATTCGTGATCAAGGTTGCAGGAAAATCAGCAGTAGCACGTCCCACTCGAGTAACCATATCATAGTGCTTGCAAACCCAATCGATGCGAAACCAGTTGCATTGCATGCATAGGGTCTAGGGCTACCACTGGTCCAGACCTCGTGTGTGATGAACAGTTAGATTTTGCAAACAATGATGTTAATCTTACTCCAAAATTTCGGTTGTCAGAATCCAAATTCCGGCTGTCAGAATCCAAATTATGGTCAAAAACCCAAACTGGTAAAATCTTCGTTCGAGCACGAAGTCGAGCTGCATTTGTCGCAACGCGATCGTGACGACATGCCTAGTGTAATTCGGCAAAGAAACCAAAGAAATACATCAAGAAATGAGCGCACTATTGATCAGAAGTTTTCAACTTTCGTAAAATTTCAAGTCACATGATCGTGGCCTAAAAACACGATCCGTGGCTCAAAGTTAATATCGAATTGATCGTTATGCCTAGCCCATCGAGAAAGTAATAATCTTTTAGCCATTCGGGCGCGGAATCACGCTCCATGGTAGCAGCATGGACTGTTTTGAAATTTAATGTATTGTTGAGCAAGGGTAAAATTGTAATTTTATATCTATGTTTAGATTTTATTTTAATTCCAATAAATTGTATTTTTTAGCAATTAGGGTAAATTTTGAGCGTCTACCCATGTTTTGAGCCCAACTTTATAAAATACATGTTATACCTCATTGTAAAAGGACCCCTTAGGGCTTCAACTTGATGAAGAGAGTTTTAGTCTTGAGATTGTGGCATGTCTTGGAGAGAGAGAGAGAGGAGAAAGAAGAAAAGTTTTGGTACCCCTAAGTGAAGGTGATTTTCTCTTCTCCTTCTTCTCTCTCCTTTTCCTTCTTTCTCTCTTTTCTTATCCTCTCTTCTCTCTCCTCTTCCTTCTTTCTCTCTCTTCTTTTCTCTTTCTCTCTTTTCTTCTTTCTTTTTCTCTCCTCTTCTCTCAATCTTCTTCTCTCTGTCTCTCTTTTCTCTACCTCACATGCACAGGCAGTAAGAATCATCGTGCATGTCTCTCTTTCCCTTCGTTACTCTTTTCTGTCTGCTCTCATTTCTCTTTTTTCTTAATCTTTTCTCTTTTTCCTAATCTTCTCTTTCAGTATCTCTCTCTACTTTCCTTTCTTCTTTCACTTCTCTCTTTCCTTATCTCTTTTTGCACTTTCTTCTCTCTTTTCCCTCTCTTTCTCTCTCTCCTTGTCTCTCCTTTTCTCTCTCTATCTTTCATTCTCTCTCTATTCTTTCCTTTTTCTCTCGTCCCCAGTCATTCACGGTGGTACCCATCTTCGAGCATGACATCCTCCTTTTCTTGGAATATGTACAGTGAGTCGGGCGTTAACCCGAGTGGCTGTCGGGCTTCTATCTAAGTTCCTCTTTTCCCATGTTGTGCACAGCGATGCCCATAGTCGCTCACAACATTTATTCCCCTATTCTCTGACAATGACATTGAATCGGGCCCTTTTCCAAGTGGTGGTTCGGGTCGTGTCCGAGTCTCATCTGACACACACGGCGATGCCCATTGCCACGCGTGTCTTTTCTTCTTTTCTCTCTCATGTCTATTTACCTCTCTTTACTTATTGCCGTGTGTGTCTTTTCTTTTCTCTCTCATATCTCTTTATCTCTATCATATCTCTTTATCTCATGGTAGAGCCCATCGCCATCTATGATACCTTCTTCATCTCCTTCATATCATGAACGGCAATGATCATCGTCGTCCATGACATATCTCTCGTCTCTCCCCTAATTTTTCTTTTCTTTCTTCTCCCTTTTCTCTCTCTTCTCATCTTCTTCTTTTCTTCATCTCTCTCCTCCCCTCTACTCTTCTTTTTCTCTCATACTTTTTGTTCCCTCCCCTCTCTCTCCAATCTTTCCTCTTTATCTCTCCCTCTCTTATGTTCTTTATCTCTCCTTCTTCTCTCTTCTCTTCTTCTTTTTTTTTTCTTCTGTATTTCTCTCTCTTCTTCTTCTCCTCTCTTATCTTCCCTTCTCTTCTCTTCGTTTTTTTTTGTTCTCTCTTCTCTTTTCTTTTTCTCTTCTCCTCTTATCTTCTCTTTTATCTTAATCTTCTTCTCTCTTCTCTTCTCTTTTTCTTTTCTCCTCTTGTCTTCTCTTCTCTTCTTCTTTTCTTACTCTTTTATTCTTCTCTATTTTTCTCTCTTTTCTTTTTCCTCTCTTCTCTCTCTTATTCTCTGTTTCTTCTTATTTTTTCTCTTATCTTCTTCTTCTTCTCTTTCTTATCTTCTCTCTCTTCTTCTCTCTTCTCTTCTCTTCTCCTCTTCTCTTCTTGTTCTTATCTTCTCTTCTGTTCTTCTCTCCTCTTCTCTTCTCTTCTTGTTCTTATCTTCTCTTCTCTTCTTCTCTCCTCTTTTCTTTTTCTCTTCTCCTCTTCTCAGCTTCTTCTTATCTATTCTCTTCTTCTTTTCTTCTTCATCTCTCATATCCTCTCTTCTCTTTTCTACTTTTTCTTTTTCTCTATTAATCTCTCTTCTCTTCTCTACTTTTTCTTTTTCTTTATTCCTCACTCTTCTTTATATCCTATCTTCTCTTGTTTTCTCATCTTCTTCTCCTCTCTTCCTTTCTTTTCTCTTCTCTCTTCTCTTCATTTTTTTCTCTTCCATCTTCTGTCTTCTCTCTTAATCCCTCTTTTTTTCTGTCTTCTTCTCTCTTATCTCTCTACTTTTCCTCTTTTCTTTTCTTTCTTCTCCCTTATCTCTTCTCTCTCTCTCTTCTCTTCTTTTCTCATGCTCTCTTTTCCTCTCTCTTTCTTTCTCTCTCTGCTTTTCTCTCTTCTTCTCTCTCATTATTCTTCCCTTACTCCTTCCTCTCCTCTTTTCTCCCTCTCTTTCTGTTTTTTTTTTTCCTCTCTCCTCTCTCTTTCTTTCTTCTCTTTTCTCTCTCTCTCTTCTTTATTCTCTCTTATTTGCTCTTCTCTTTTTCTATTTTGTCATATCTCTTCTTTTCTTTCTTTCTTCTTCCTTGTTCTTCTGTTTTCTTCTAATCTCTCTCTTCCTCTTTCTTTCTTCTTTATTATTCTTTCTTCTTCCTCTCTCATTTGACCAAGGGATAGGCTAAGTCTAGCATTGTCATAATAGTCTTGTCGTCGAGTAGTTTAGTCACCGTGCTGGTTTGAATTGCAGTGGCAGCAAGGCCCGTCTTGCTGCCACGTCAGACTAGCCATCATGCCAGGCTGGTTGGTGTAGGTTCTGTCGTCGAGTAGTTAAGCCGTCATGCCGGTCTGAGTTATCGTTTCCGTCTTGCTACCACACAAAATCAGTCACTGTATTAGTCTAGCTACTGTGTCAGTCTAACCACTTGGTCAAATTTCTCTTTTTTCTCGTTCCTCTATTCTATTTCTTCCTTCTCATTTTGTCACCCCAATCTCTATCCTCTTATTTTTTCCTTCTTCTTTTGAATGCGCACGCTCACGTGCATTTGCCCAAAGACAAGATGGGGTCCCTTGGCCCACTTGTCTTGTAAAATTAACCATGTATGTGTGATCGTAGAATCAGGAGAGTACAAGTCAAGGGAGGCGATTTCGAACCAGTTGTAGGACTGGGGGGCTGTCCGTCGTGATCTAAGAGAACGCCCATGCGAGTCAGCACGAGTGAGTCACGGACTTAGGTGAGGTGTATCCTGCCTCACATCAAATTCATCTCTCACCGGTTAGTGTACCTGCCCTAGTTTCTTAACAAGGTTTTCGAGAAAGCGGTCTCAAGTCTCGGGTTCTCCTTGAAACCCGAGACGCGTGCCACAAGGTCATCTCGACCCGGTGTCGAGATCGAGGCATCTAATCAGTGGCGCTTTTCATTTTCTTAAAAAAACAAAAGATGAGCTAGACTCGGGGGAGTTACTTGGAATCGCCCAAGTAAATCGCCTCGGCCAAGGCACGAGCACCTTGCTCGAGTCGATTTTTTGAACACTGAGCAAGACCAATAAAACAGAAAAAGAAAAATAATAAAAAAAATGTATTGCCATGTACAAATCCAGTATCATCCAGGACCACTTCCGATTTTCATGAACTAACTAGGTATTTTAAAACCAATAAAAATTTCTTTTTATAAAATCTCAAAAAATAAGGGATTTTCTTTAGAATGTGTTTTTAAATGTTTTTTTTTATGATTTTGGCCAAGCCTTGAAAATGTTTTGGCAATTTTCCAACTTTTTTAGAAAATTCAAAAATACTCCTAGGCACAAATCGATTCTTTAAAATCTATTTTTTCATTAATTTTCAACTTCATTTGGACGTGTTTTGTTTAATCATTATTTAAATATATTTTTCATATTTTTATTTAATTTTATGTTATTTATTTTTAAAATACTTTTTGACTGTCTGGGGCTTTTCCAGTTAGGCCGGTTGAACCGACCAGTTTACCTGTTAGGCTAATTGAACCGCTTCCGGCCCCGTCCGATTAACCATCCAGTTTCGATTTTTCCTGCACTGCTTTTAGGGAATTCGGCTTGCTTTTTAGAGCTTTCCACTTAAACCAAATCATGATTAGTATCATTTTAGGTCGACGCTACCTATGATGAGACTACTTAAGTTTACTTTGCGTATTTTATCGCCTATTGGAGCTCCTCTCAAGCTCTTTCGAATCTGTTCATTCTAAATTTTATCCTTCTTTGTTTTGCCACTTATCGATCAAATAATTTATTCAAAGTAGAGCCCCAAATAATTTATTCAAAACTTCTTGAATAACCCGTATTCAGCATATTGTATCAGGCATCCTAAACAATTAAGACACTTTGGTAATTTGACCCTCTTGATTGGCTCAAGCAAAATGACGAAAAGACATGTGGTTATGCTAGGTTAGGAGGAATACAGAACTATCGAATGACAAAAATGCCCAGTTCAACATTGTTAAACTGAACAACCAGAGCTATGTTGCCCTTCTCGCAATTCCATTTTCTCAGCTTTGAAAAAACAAGAGCATTTTACTATTTTAGCTCGACCAAAATAAGTGGACCAAATTTCCAAAGTGCCCCAAGTTACTTAGGATTAGGTTAATCTTAGGAGATAATGAAAACATTCTTTGATAAGGTACTTTAGTGACATGAATTTTAAAAATAAACCCCACAGTGAATCAAAGGCAACCTGATAAAAACCATGCCCTAAGGTTATTCATAGACTTTATAAACATACATTGAACCAATTTATGGATGGTGAGATCTAGGTTTTCCATTTTAACATCCATTTATTCTTAAAATACCCTTCTTGATTCTTAAGTTCAGCCCAAAATTTAAGATCAAATCAATCCCCCTAAGTAGGTCATCCGCCCGATAAATTAAATGAATTTGTATATGCAAGAACAAGGAGTTTAAACGCATAATCCAAATAAGGGGAATATTTATATTTTTCATTTTGGATAATATAAAAAATTGAAGTCCACTTTTAAGTTTGTTAAAGATGAATATAACACTTGGAAGCTGGAAGGGCAATACTCTTTTTCTTTAAAAAGCTTGTGACTTTTTATCTTTATATGTGATAATAATGCTTTGTATCTACTGATTTATTCTTATTATTGCAAAATGTATATAAGAAAGGTTCCAATCTCTCTAAGCAAACTTACCCATCATATCCATGAGCGCATTTGGTCTTGCATTTTCTCGTGCAAATAAAAAGATATGTGTTTTACTTGTAGTAGAGACACGTGACATTCAACTATACTTTGACTCTACATTGGGTGGCATATGAAAAGAACTTGTTAAGGTGCTGCCATGGAGAAAGACTTAAAAATGACCTGATCTAAATAAATTTCCATCTCTTTCTAAACTAAATCATTTTGGTGCAGATATAATTAAAAAGACATTTGAGGACTCTAATAGGAAAAGGGCCAAAAGGAGAAAAAGATTTCTCTTATTAATAATACTTATCTTTATTCAAACTTAAATGTTTGGAACATGTTTGTACACAAAGATGTTCTCTCCATTAATTTAGTTCAAAACCTAATTCCTAACCTTCTAAACCCTACGCATAGTCGCTTTACAATGAATTTGCTCCCTCAGGTAAATCTCTGAGTTGGGAATAATTTTTGGACCCTAAATTTTGCGGTGTAATTGTTAGAACATTACATCATCATCGTCAAAGCTTTTTTTTAACTAATTGGGGTCGACTATATGAATCTTGATCTACCATTCTGTTTTATCATGATATAACCCAACAACCAACTTCAAAAGAAAATAATTATGTATTCTCTATGTGCCTTAACAAAAAAAAAAGGGTCCCAAGATTAAACAGGAAATGCCCAATTTCTGGATGGCAAGATCAAGGTGTTTAAAGAAATCATGATCCAAATTCTTTCTCTTAGAAATAATCATACGGTAATATTTACATGAATCCCAAAATTTTGATTAAAAAAAAACAAAAAATCCTCCCAAGTAGCTTTTCTGCCCAAAAAAATAGTTTTACAGCATGCTCCCACTACAAAATGCAACACACAATGGTTTCCTGTGTTACTCTTCTTCTTTTTTTTCTCCTTGTTGTCCCTATTAGTTCGGAGTTAGTGAGACTTATCACTTATTTCACATGTTTGTTTTCATCATTCTGGGTTAGGGCTTAGCGTATTTGATTCCATTCAAAAATAACTTATGTACAGCTCGGTCAGAAAGTACAGTGTGCTAATGGTAGTATTTGGAAAATAATATGGATACTATTAATAATATAATGTAACAACCTTCAAAAACCATATTAAAGCCATTTGTGCTATCCAAATTTTCAAATATACACTATTTTATTCTAATAAATAATCACAAAAAAAGGAAAATTTGAAAACGGAACTTAAAAAGTATTTTTTTAGCCAAATTAACATAGGCCATCCATTTTGATAAGATGGTTAGATCTTGGCCTTAGAAGGATTTTTTCTTTTCCAAATTTTTTAGATGGCTTTATTATCATTAGATGAACAATGTTACAAAAAAATAAGATGATTTTGAGTCAAAGATCTTAAAATTCACTAAATAAATGATTTAGATTTATTGTTGGAAGGGACTCATTTTGACCATATCTAAGATCCAAATTGAAATTTTTTTTTTTTTTTTTGAAGATTGATTATTGAGATGAAGAGAGTGTGTGTGCAAAATTTCGATTCATACAAATACTACAAACATGATTTTCTAAAAGTATCGTTGCATCATACTATGATACAACCATTCATAAAATCACTGCCCATCAATGTTATTATGCCAATAGAGCACCTTTCAAATTTCGTTTCTTTTTTTTTTCCAAGGGAGTAATGAATGAAACGCTCCCATTGAAGTATATTGTACAATTATTTCACAACATAAAAGTGTTTTCCGACCTCGCAACGGGCCGAGCATGGGCCTGGCCAGCCCTGGCCCTAACTCAGCCCTATTTTCCTGAGGGCCAGACCAAGGGGGCCCTAGCCCTATCATGGTTGAGTTGGGTTGGGCAACAACGGGTAAAGTTAAAGGAAAAAAAATAGTAAAAAACATGCAAAATAAAGGCCGGACTGGGCCTGACCGTATTGGCCTAGTCTATGCTCGGCCCTCAAGCCACATTTTATTCCTAGGGCCTAGATTTTTAGGGCCAGGCCAGCCCACCCAACCCAACCCATTGCCACCCCTATGCTGTCTGGAAGAATTTATTAGATCAAAATTTTTGGACCCAACTAAAAATCACTGCAGGTTTTCCTCTAAATAAAAATTGTGAAGTTTGAGTACTTAGATACTTAGATGTGACCACTCAAAAAATCGGACAATGTGTGTTCTATCGCAAAACGTTATTTTTTTTCTCAAGGGAGCATATACAAATTTTCTTTGGAGTCTCTCTTTGAGGGGTGCGATTTGCATAGAGCCTAAGCTTTTAATAATTAAATTAGAGCTTACCTTCAAATAGTGTCGAGAAATGTGGTTTTAATACTGGAAATTTTTGTGATAACCTTAAAATATATTTTTATATTTATTTATAAAGTTTAAAGCTTCAAAAATAGTGTAGATAGACAGATCTAAAAAAACATGAAAATCTTAAAAATTGATGGTCCAAAAATGTGTTACGAAATACACTATTTCCAAAACTTGAAATCTACTTTTTTTCCCATGTCCATGCATCTTGACTTCGAGATGATTAATTTGAGGGCATTTGAGCATCAAAACAACTTCTTCTAGTGAAATTTTTGAGGTATGCTTTAATTTGATCCTTTAAAGCCTCGGCTCTATATAAACTTTTCCCCTCTTTTTGAAATTGGTCCCTAAGATGATAACATTCATTCCAAATTTTAAGGGTCCTAAAAGCATGGGTTCTAGGTGAGGGAGCAAATGGACCAAATGCTCCGGCGGGAGCATAGAATCTTTGGGCATCAGGAAAAAGAGGTCCAATTCCAATTAATTTCTATGGTCCGGAGTCCGTACTATGCATATAAACCCCATGGAATGGTGGACCACGTATCCGGCATGGCGGCAAAAGTAACATGTTGCTTTTGGTCGGATTCCCTGAACAAATCTAGGCCGTCTATAACAATCAACGGGTGTAATTTATGTATGATGGATGAAAATCTTGAACCGTGGATTACTTTTGAAATCCAACGGCCAGGATGAATCGTTTTTTCTATATATTAGTTCCTCAATCTGAATTTTTATTCAGATTCTCTCCCTAGAATTTGCCCCTCTTTCTCTCTCCTTTCCGTGTTTAACTTCCATTCTCTCTCCTCTCTCTCTAGAATTTGTCCCTCTTTCTCTCTCCTTCCTGTGTGTTTAACTTTCATTCTCTGTAATGGCGGATGCTGGTGGAGGAGGAGAAGAAGAGGAATTTAAAATATAAAATCAAGAGTGCATTCGTTCCTCACCTTGCTGAAGAAGCAATTGAGGAATTCTCTGCAACTTCTAATTTATCCGAACTCGAACACATTGTTGATAAGTGGTTGGCTATCTCAAGAGCGTATAAAGAAGGAGAGAAGAGCAAGAGAGAGGACACTAAAGAGAAAAATGAGTTAAGTGTTGTTGGGTTGGAGGGGAACTGAGTGGTATGGTCTTGTGTGTTGCTTGGAGATGAAGAAATGAGAGTCAGAGTTTTCTTTTATGTGATAGATGGTGTTTCATGTTTCTTGCTTCTGTGTTAATGGAGTTGTGATGTTCCCCGTGGTGTCCGTGTTATGGACTTGTTTTGTTCTCTGTTTGTTATGTGTTGATGGAGTTGTGATGTTTTTTGCTTTAAACTCTCTTTAGAGTTGTCTGTGTTAATGAAGTTGTTTGCTTTGTCTGTGTTAATGGAGTTCTGCTGTTTTTTTGTTTTTAAACCCTCTATGGAGTTGTGAGCTCTCTCTCTCTTTTTGAACCCTGTGAGCTCTTTATCTCTCACCTGCAATTCTCTCTCTGCTTCCCATGAAACTCTCTCTCTCTCCTCTAACATTCTCTCTAACTCGCTATCCTTGAAACACACACTCTCCCCCTCCCCCTCCCCCTTCCCCTCCCCCTCTGAGTTCTTCATTTTTCTTTATCAGCTGATGATACATGTTATGTCCACATTACAAAACTCAATTACGGGCGGTTATCTGCATTTTTATATAAAGTATGCTCCAGTGGGAACATACTATGCGCTTACTCCCATGGTTAGGGAGCGGAATATTTTTTTATTCTAAAATTTTGATAACCACATAAGAGATTAAATTATTATTTTCTGAATTTCTTTTCTTTTTGAGTTTTCAACATTTAGATCCGACTCTCTAGAAATTAGATGGATTTGTTCAATTAGCTTTTCAAATGCATAGGGAGTGCAATTTGATGATATGTTTTATTGAGGTCGAGGGATCAAGAGGTCATATCTCTAACATTTTGAGTTCCTAATGATTTTACCTGAGGGAATAAATAGACAATATACTCCTAGAAGAGTATGAAATCATTTGCCCTATATAAGATCTTCATGGGTGCTCCGTAGTTTTACTCGATTTTGGATAATAATGGACGTATATTGATCATATTAAATTCAGTACGATAATGTTGTTATAAATCGATGAGCGGTTTTATCTACTTCGAAAGATTTGCTGGCCCTATTGTAATTGACATAAATTTATTGCCTTTTGCTTGTTTTCTATTTTTTTTTCTCTTGTAATCTTGGAGGTTTTTTTTTTTTTTTTTGTGGGTAAGTGTACAATAAGATTATTTATCTAATCTCAAGACACTAGCAGTCTCCCATACCAAGTCACCAGGATGACACCATTGGTGAGGCCCAGGGCACCAGGGTGACACCACAGGTGAGCCCCTTTCCAATCCCAGTTTCGATCCGACACCACTACCAAACCCACAATCTGTCTCCTAGGCCTCAAACACCACCTCAAATGCCTTGGGTCTAAGAAGTGTGGCCCCTAAAAGCTTCCCTTACCGGGCTAGCCTCAGGATACACATGACGAAGATCGACCGAGGGCAATAAACCCCTCAATAATGGGGACCACGACTTCATACTAGTGTTCTAAGGACCTTGGCTATTAAACTGTTTAAAGCAGCGTTTTAAAAAACGCCGAGTCGAACCGGGCTCTCCCGGTTCGACTCGGAATTCACGAAAAGGGACCGGATCGGTTGAAAAATCGGAAATCGTCTGGTTCTAGAGAGAACCGGACGATTCCCGTACAGCGACTCGCTGATTCACTGTACGGAATCGGCGAGTCCGAACAGTGAATCAGCGAGTCCGTACGGCTTTTTTTTTTTTTTTTTTTTTTTTTTTTTTTTTTTTTTTTTTTTTTTTTTTTTTGTAATCCATGATAGATTTTTTTGTAATACTTGATCGATTTTTTTGTAATCCATGATCGAATTGTTTTTGTTTTTTTGTAATCCATGATCGAATTTTTTGGTTTTTTGTAACCCATAATAGAATTTTTTGTAATCCATGATCGAAATGTTTGTTTTCTTTTCTTGTAATCCATGATCGCTTTTTTTTTTTTTTTTGTAACCCATGATAGAATTTTTTGTAATCCATGATCGAATGTTTTGTAATACATGATCGAAATGTTTGTTTTTTTTTTGTAATCCATGATCGAAATGTTTGTTTTTTTTTTGTAATCCACGATTGAATTTTTTGTTTTTTGCTTTTTTTGTAACCCATGATAGAGTTTTTTGTAATCCATGATTGAATTTTTTGTAATCCATGATCGAACTGTTTTTTTCTTTTTTTGTAATCCACGATTGAATTTTTTGTTTTTTTTTGTTTGTTTTTTTTTGTAATCCATGATCGAATTTTATGTAATCCATGATCGAATTTTATATAATCCATGATCGAATTTTATGTAATCCATGATCGAATTTTATGTAATCCATGATCGAATTTTATGTAATCCATGATTGAATTTTTTGAAAATTTGTGATTTTTTTTTTTTAATCCATGATCGAATATTTTTTTGTAATCCATGATAGAATTTTTTGAAAATTTGTGATTTTTTTTTTAATCCATGGCCGATTTTTTTGAAAATTTGTTTTTTTTTTTTTAATCCATATTATTCAAAGAGAAAATGAGAGAGATGATGATTCTGAGGCCACCCTATCCCAGCCATATTATTCACATATCGAGTCCCAACAGCAACAGTGTAGGGATGAGCACGAAATACTGTAAATTAAATGCTTAATGGCGGTTCATACAGGGAAAGAACATATCAATATTCGCATATTCATTCAAAAACATGAAACTTTTTAATGGAGTACCCTCATTTTTTATTGAATTCCTAAAAAAAAATATTTATAATGAATTTTAATAATTTTTTCAAATTTTTTTTAAGCTTTATCCGATTCACCCGATTCCCGATCCGGATCGCCGATTCGCCGATCCGGATCGATTTTTTGGAAACCCGATCTGGGTCACCGATCCGTTTTTTAAACCATTGGTTTAAAGTATTGTTATAACGCCCTTTAAGTTGTTTCGAAAAGTTGGGTGGGATGAAAAACTTAAATGACGATGTTCTATTCACGTAACAGCCAAAGATCGCAATTGTCATAACTTATGACTGATGTTCTACTGTTTTAGACAACTTATAACAGCTGAAGACCATACCGGTTATGCGAAAAAGGGGTTCATGCATGGCGGGATTCATTACCACATTTGTGTTCCCCGAGGCATCACACAACCAACTTAAAGATGGATATGGAATTGTGATCTCCCCAAAAACAAAAAAAAAGGTAAATCAAGGGCTTAAAAAATTATCACTTCTAGTATTTAAAATTTATTTATTTATTTACACATTAATGATCTCAACTTTAGAGATTATATATACCTAAAACATTAGGTCCAAACTCCATATTTAAATCACGAAGAGTGGACACATATCTACATGAGCATATCTACATAAGCCCTAGGGGTCATGAAAACCATATCCATTGGGCATTACTTCATCACCTTCCACACGACATGCAAATTTGGACTGACGGATCCAATTTGTAATATCAAGAAAGGACCGGACCCACTTCAACACTCACAAATGCCTTTTAAAGGCAAATGTCACCAAAGTGCAGAGTATCATGGTATCCAGCCCCGACATAATGGTTAAGTGACACCGGACTACAAATGCAAGATTCATGTTAACACTAATGTCTTATCACCTAGCAAGTGTTGGTGAATGCCTAAGACCGTGGTTGAAAGAACTCTAATCATAGAACTCAATTAAGGTGATCAGCAGTTATGAATGCAGAATACATTTTTGTATGTAGGTGAATCCATCCCTTGAATAGAAAAGGATTTCTTTTCCATATTTATAAGCATTTGGATGCTTATAAATACCATCATTTGTTTCATACAAATAAACATTTCAATAGGTGCACCTTGATCTTCGCCATGGCCATGAAGTTCACCAAAACCATCTTCACATTCGGCTCACAAGGAACGTCAGTGGCTGAGTCAATCACCCACCCGCTGAACCGATTTGGGTTGTCGATCCAAGCAAGAGTGGACCAATTCTCTAGCTTGGTCATCAGTTCAAAAATAAAACTAAATATCATCTTAAATTCAAAATAATAGAAAAAAAATTGAATGTGAGGAACCTTGGTAGTTCAGATTGCATGGTTTTTTAACAAGCTCACCCAATTCTCTAAGGGCCCGTTCGGATTCTTGGATTTTTCAATCCTAGGAAAAGTCAATCATGAAATTAACATTTCTTAGAATAGGGTGTATGCTATTTGGATTGCATCATGTAGAAATAAAAAAAAGGCCAATTCCTATCTTTTTTTTGGAAATGCAAATCCTTTCTCTCACTAAAAATTTTGAAATAGTCTCTCTCTAAAATTTTAATATACTTTTTTTCAAAAACTTAAAATTTGAAATAGTTTCTCTAAAAATTTTGAGATAGTTTTCATTTTTAAAAAATTTATATTTAGTTTCTCTTTCTAAAATTTTCATCAAATACTTTCTCTTTAAAACTTAAAGTTTGAGTTAATCTCTCTCCAAAAATTTTGAGATAGTTTCTCTCTAAACAATATCAGGTAGTTCCTCTTTAAAATATAATATAATTTCTCTATCTAAAATTTTAAAGTGCTTTCTCCATCTGAAATTTAAAATATGAAATAGTTTCTTTCTAAAAAATTTAAAATAGTTTCTCTAAAAAATTTTAGGTACTTTCTTACTCTAAAATTTGATATAGTTACTCTATAAAATTTTAAGATGCTCTCTCTCTAGAACTTGAATTTTGAGATAGTTTCTCTCTCTAAAATTTTAATATAGTTTCTCTCTCTAAAACTTAAAATTTGATCTAATTTCTCTATCCAAAATTTTTCAAATGCCCTCTCTCGAAAAAATTTAAATACTTTCTCTATCTAAAACTTGATATAGTTTTACTCTATAAAATTTTAAAATATTCTCTCTAAAACTTAAAATTTGGGATAAATTCTCTCTAAAATTTTCAAATAGTTTCTCTCTAAAATTGTAATATACTCTCTCTAAAAGTTAAAATTTGAAATAATTTTCTCTATCTAAAATTTTTTAAATAGTTTCTCTATCTAAACATTTCAAGTATTTTTTCTACCTAAAATTTGATACAGTTTCTCTCTCTAAAGTTTTAAAATATGTTCTCTCTTTAAAACTTAAAATTTGAGATAGTTTGCAGTTTCTCTATCTAAAATTTGATATAGCTTCTAATCTAGAAAATTTTAATATGCTATCTCTAAAACTTAAATTTTCAAATAATTTCTCTTTCTAAATGTCTTGAAAAAATTTAAGTAATTTCTCTTTAAAATTTTAAGATATTTTCTTTAAAATTTAAGATTTGAAATAAGTTTCTCTCTGAATTTTTAATACCATCTCCTTAAAACTTTAAATTTGAGATAGTTTATATTTCTATAAATTCAAATATTTTCTCTCTAAAACATTTCATATACTCACTAGAATTTGATATAATTTCCCTCTCTAAAATTTTAATATGTTTTCTCTCTAAAAATTTTTAAAAAATTATTCTTCAACAACAAAATGGATCATTTCCATGAAATGTGAATTCCACCTATTCTGATGGAATTGAGATTTCCAAAATTAGGCTTAAAAGGAGTATTCAAAAATCCAACAGAAATCTAAATTCCAACATAAATGTCAATTCTAAGCAAATCAAACATGATTGGCCAACATTTTTTAAGAAAAATGACTTCCGAAAATCTGAATCCAATGAGCCAAACGGGCCACATGGAAGTCACAATCCATATTATCTCTTAGAGAGTGTCATTGAATAGACAGTTCCAAAAAAAAAATGTAAAATGTAAAGAGAGGAGCTGTAGCTACAATAAAATACAACTTCCTGATATAAAATGTAAAACGCATGTCAAAACTACTACCAAAAAGATGTAGTTCATGTCTCAAAATCCCATTACCTTATTGATGCCCATGATTATGAAATTTGAAGCTCAAAAAATGTTGTGAAAGATAACGTAAAAACAAATAGTTTAAACAATCTGTTACAAAATACACTATTTTTAATACTTAAATTCCAGTTTTTTTTTTTAGCTTTTAATATATAGAATTATCAAATATCAATTTGAAGGTTTTCAATTGCCAAAACAACCTTTTCCAGCCAGATTTGAGTCACGATGCTACCCTCACCACTTCCAAAATTAAAAGAAAGCATTTCTAATACACCACTAAGGTTAACACCCAAATAAGCCCTGCAAGTTACAAGTGAAATGGGTGGTTAACCACTTGGTCAGTTCTCTCATCATCGTCATCCAAAATTGGACAATGAGGACCACAAAACCAAGGTCTTTTTCATGGTCCGCTGGATAACTGTTCATTCTCAGTGAATCAGTCTATGAACCATATGGCATAAGCATTGAGGGTTTGATTTTCTTTTTCCTTTTTTTAAGAAAATTCAGGTTATTACTGAAATGAGGTGAGGAACAAGCAACACCCAGAATGGTTAGGAAATTAGAGATGAAGACCGAGAGGAACAAGCAATACCCAGAACGATCAGGAACTCGAGAGATGCAAAATCACTCAAAATTATGGCTCATACATTGCAAAGGAAGATGAGAGAAGCCGAAGCATCTTTACACAATCAATTATTCATTTCTTACCAGACTTTGTCTTTTTGGAGACTGTAGATTTCTTGGCTACCTTCTTTGTTGGCTTAGTAGCAGTTTTAGCCTTCTTACGCTTTGTAGTACCCTGCACAAACTCATGGAATAAGTATGTAATAAAACCAAGACATACAGAAGAACCGATCAACAATAAGACCAGGAATTCCAGTATCCACAAACAATTTTCATATGATTTCAGAGGCCAGAGCCAAGCACTTGAATATGCCAATTGTATGAAGAAGGATTTGCCAAGAGAGAGAGAGAGAGAATTGTACTAAGAAGGATTTGTCATGAGAGAGAGAGAGAGAGAGAGAGAGAATTGTACTCAGAAGGATTTGCCTTGAGAGAGAGAGATCCATAAGTAGACCCGAGATTGGAGAATATTATCATTTACTATACACACTTTCCCACCCTACAAAGTTTAAAGAGTAGCTCTAGATTATAAATTAGTGCTTTGAGAACAGGAAGGCCAAAATCCTAACAACCAATACAAGAAAAATAAAACTGGTAGCATATAAATCGTTTAGAACATCAATAGTTTTAAATCTTAAATTAATACTTAGGCAACCAAAAAGCCAATCCATTAAAACCAAAGAGAAAGAAAACCATAACATGCAATAAATTTTAGAACAAAATAAGAATATGATATCATGTTCATTTTGGCACAAAAACAAGGGTGAAGAGGATAAACAACATACTAATGATGATTTATCAGCCTTTTTCTTGGTCTTTGAATCAGCTGGATCTCCATTCTCATTGTCTTGATTGCCCTGATGATCAGATGCCCTCAGGGCATTGTCTCCTTCCTCATCCGAAGCAAAGGAAAACCCTTCAAGTGTACCTACCCAAATGAGATAAGAAACAAACACAACACAACACAAATGAGTGGCCTTATTATCAATAGAAATGCAGAAATGAGAAGTATGTCATATTAACACTACTTGAAAGACAAAGACGGTATATCTCAATCATCCATAGAGTTCACTACACAATAAGAATCATGGTTAAACTGCACTTGGTGATTTAAAAAAAATCTTTGATAAGTTCTGGTTTACACAGAGACACCCATTAAGTGAAATATCATAAGAGCTCCATATGAATAAGAACATTAAAGGTAGATCAAAAACTCCAAATAATGATGTCGCCACATAACACTTCCAATAGAAATAGAATGTCATTGACATGTACCCAGCTCAAGGCCAGCATCCCAATAAGGAGAAAAAGTACTACCAGCAACATATAAAAGTACAATGTGAATAATCTGCCTCAAAGAAGCATGAAAGAAAGAAAGAAAGGCATATACTAAGTATAAAAATCATGGAAAGTCTATTCAGCATGGTCACTTATTACCACCCGATTAGAGCAAAATATTATTATGGGAAGTTAACAAGCCAAATATGACTTGAGAGTGGACATTATGAAAAGAAAGGTCAGTATGCACTTTATTGCAAATGACGCTAATTGGATTTTTTCCAGAAGACTCTTTTAACACATGAAGGGTAGAGGATCCAACATGCAGAGGAATGTAGTAAGCATATATGATGCTCGCATGGGAGCATATTGCTGCAAGCTCCACATATATATTCACAGTCGAACATGGATTAGACAGTGAAGATTGGACAAAGGGAGATCACTACAGTCTAACCATATAATCACCAGTCCATTCCACTGTCAAATGCTTTAACAATGGATGCTCACTACACTACCTAGGGAACACAGTACATTTTTTAAAAAGATGCTTCATCTTAAGGAAGAAATACAATTTGAGGAACTAACAAGAAATCCCGCAAACAGAAACAATGTCCAAAACTTCATTCAACCACAGCAGAGTTTCCATAATCACATGGCTCCTTTATCATTTTCTCAAGAAACTGAACATTCAAAACTTCAGATAAGCAGGAGCGATGAAAATGGAATTAGATAAATTGGACAAAATAAGAAAGGGGGGTGGGGGGGGGGGGTAAGGAGAGAGAGAGATGGCTTCTTTTTCATTTTCTCAAGGAATTACTAAACACATGCACAATATAGAGAGAGAGAGTGGGGGGGGGGGGGGAGCATCTGAGCCAAAACCAGGGCTCAAGTAGTATTGTCTATATTGCATAGTGTCAAACTCTCTGAGAAATTTATTCCATTAGCCCAAGAACATGGAAAACTTGGATGAAGATTGGTAATTCTATGTGTATTACCAAAATGCTATCAAGACCATACTATCACTCAAAATTATAAGTTGTAGACGTAATATCTAACCTTCAACCATTGTTTCGGACTCGAAGACGTTAGAGTGTGGCTTCAACTGAATGAAGTCATTCATTACAGCCTCAACCTGTTCAAGAATGGAAACCACCAAAAGAAGACCATTAGTACAAAAGTAACTTGCACTTAAATAATTATGCTTGCAAGTAATACATCAACAAGACACAAAATAAAAGTGCAGATATACATGAAAGAATAACAGAGTCATCAATAGAAACATTTAAAAGACAAATGAAGTTTGAGGATTGCCGTGCATTTTAACAGCATATAACACATGAAAGTATCTCGCAAACTTTACAATTAAAGTAGCCCAGTTTTTTTTTAACAAAAAGTTCAAACTATTTCAACAATGGTAAACCCAAAGAAACTTATGCAAGGAAGAGCAAACCTTAGCTACTGATTGCCCAAAGCTGACCTGCACAAAGAAAAAATAATGGGGTGTCAAAGGCAGATGGCGGATAACAATAGTCAAATTGAAAATAAGGAAAGAAAGCAGAACATCACAAGTAGATAATCTAAGGTACAACGTAAATTGTTTCTCAAAGAACACGAAATTTGCATTGGAGTTTACCAGGAAGGGGAAAGGTAACATACTATGCAAAATGTTCTCGAAGGAGCTATTGTTGTTTTATAAATGGTACCTGAAATATTGAAATTTTGATTCAGAAGGCATCTACTACATTACAGATTACAACATAGAACCCCCCCTCATTCTTTACAAGTTAAATGGAAAAGATACTACCACTTTTGAATTTTACTACCTCTGAATGTTTCAATCTAAAGGAGAGCACCATAAATTGAATGATCTATGAAGGAAACTAGCCAGAGAAGCGGAATTAATTGAAATTCTAGCTAAATTGGCATGAACAATTCCACCACTTGGAACAGAATAGTAAAGCAGCCACTTTTCAACAAAGCCACATTAGCCCGGGATTGCTCTTCACTGGCGAGCAATCAAGAAAGTAGTATGGAAAATATGCCAGCAGAGTTAACTAACAAGCATTTTCACATAACAGTTCAAGTAAAAATCAGGTACTCCAAATGGATCATTTACTCAAAAATTACTAGAAAACAAAAAAGGAAATTTCAAATAAATAAATATTCTACAAAAGAGTAAATTTCAAATAATGAAATATTTTAAAACAAGAGTGAACAAAATAAAAAACATAAACAAAAGCATCTTAATACATAAAAATTCATATGGTCAAATTCAAATATCATCCTCAAGTCATTGATTTGGAAAAACACAAATGACACAATCTGGAAAATCTATGAAGCACTATAGCCAATATAGGAGGGATTCAACAAATAAGCATCAGATAGCAGCCAATACGAATAGTAGCATACACAAAAAACAGCTTTGGTATAAATTTTACCACAAAGGAAACCCAAGCCTAACTCACTGAGTGAAAAAGACAACAATTAGTAAGTATAAAACCGCAGTCATCTAATGAAAATACCAGTTACAGTGAGATTCATAAGGTGGTCTATGGTTATGGTAAATGAGATTCATTGAGAAAGTCTAAAATTTATATTCCTCTGATATTTACCATATTCTTTCCAAGTCCCTCTCCAAATTGCGGAATTTCTAAGCTTGATATATACGTGGTTATAATTTGAACTTGATTGTAACATAAAATAAGTGTGCAGTAATATAAATGAGCAAAAAGTATGAAAAACATATTAGAACTACTCTTATAATCAAATAATGCGTCAGAAAAATGATGACCATAAAACAACACAGTAGGTTTTTGTCTAAAGAATACGATATGGCCTTCATTGAATTGTAGATTGAATATGGATTAATTGTAGATTGAATATGGATTAATTGAATGGTTCACCAGAATAAATGACAATAATTAGTGTATGTTTTGAATAATATACAGGACGAGAATTAACATACCTTTCAAATCTAAAAGCATTTCAGGTTTCCCAGAAGGAGAATTTGAAATTAATATTCGCCCAACAGCACCAACATCTCCACTCATATCTAGAGCTTCACCTTCACACTCAATGAGTGCCTGCCATAGTATAAGAATTTTCTTGTAAGAACAAGATACGCAATCGACACATGCGTGCACACACAGAGGAAAGGATCAGAAGTAGAACATCAGTGCAATATAAAGCTAGAATGACATGATTGAACAAATCATTAATAAATACAATCTAAATCAACAACCAAAAACACATACTTAAAAAATTATGATATAGAAAACCAAATCCATGCATGAGTTAAGATGCTTAACTGACGATAAAAGCGATGAATTTTATTCCATGTTTAGATATAATTGTGCAATGGAGTAGCATGTATTTAAAGGTATTTATTGAAAAAGAAATTTCAACAATGACATATACCACAAAAAGTTAGTTACCAATTGTCACCTACAGTTGACATATAGACATTTACAGCACAGGTTAAATGGAAAACGAACAAAAGGAGAAGCTAGATTACATTCCTTGAAGTGACAAAAGCATACATTAACCTGCAATTGCATATAAGAACAATAGGCTACCTTCGACCGCTGGATTTTTTCAGGGAAAACCAGAGGCAATCTTGAGGAGACCTGAAAGTGACAAGCAGATATAAGCCAGTGAACAATTTGCTTGAAATCTCCACATAGTAAAAGCATTACTGCAAGCACTGAGAATTAAAAATAACATAAATAAGGCTAAGTAGCACCAATTGAGCACATAATATTTAACCAAACTTGTCCTTTACCAACTAACTGGGATGAATCAGTAACCTTAATATATCAGAATGCATTATCAGGTCAAGAGATACCCAACCAGTAAGATCTCTTACACGATGTTCGTTTTGTTTCTCAGGAATATCTTCATCGGCATTGTTGAGACCACCTTCCCCTTCATCCTCTGAGATAAATGCATAGGTAATCAGGGTGAAGTCAAGACATGTAACACCAGCAGTGATGTGCAAAGGGGAAAAAAGGACCAAAAAAATAAAAGAAAAAGACCCCAAGCGTGGTGCCTGTCATTTTATGTATTCCATTGGAATATAGTGAACTTCCTCTTTAAGAAGTATTTCTCCTCCTGCCACTTCGTGGTCCACAACAGGGGTTAAAAACTTCTCAAGTCATTTTCCTTTACAACTAACACTATTTGAAGCAACCCGTTCCCCCATATAGACATACCTTCCTGGATTTTATGATTATTTGTGCGCTTTTTGCTTTTTAAACCTTTCGACACTGGAACCTTGGTCTCTGGAGCCTCTTCTTCACTATCAACAGAGATTGCATCCTGATCTCTCTCATGAGCTTCAGGCCTGGAAAGCTCGACCTCTTCTTCAAGACAAGGAACTGAACGCCGTATTGGGCTATCCTCTGCAGACTCTGAGGGAGATGACAATGTGATAAATGTTGGTGCCTACATAGACATAACATTCACAATGAACATGTATGCATATATGGACGTATGCATGTATAGATGGATGGATGGATGGATGTATGCGTGTATGCACATAGATACAATTTCTGTAAGCATGTGTTGATTCATGCTTGGAAGAGCAAACCATGTTTATTTGTTTCGCCCATTGCCACAAACTGGGAAACCCACACCTTACATACTGTATGTCACTCGCCTGTATGTCACTCGCCAGTCACATATAGTTCGCATTCATGCATGACCCAAGCCAACTAGGTAGAGGCATGGGGGCCAATCAGATGGTGTTAGAAACATGGTCATTCACGAACATGTGGACCGCTGAAAGTACAATAAAAATCAGTCACTGAATTAGACTCTTTGCAGCTTGCAAACCAATTTTGAAAAATTTCCTAGGTGTGTAGGCCACAGTGTTCCATAACGGATCAATGTAGATTGAGGACACATTAATCCTCCTCACTTAATGAGGGTTAATTTGGAAGCAGATCCCATATTAGTTTGGGAGCCTATGAGGTGAGAACTGAAAAGAGGAAATGTCCTTGATTGGGCAGCTGCAATGAATCAAATCAATTCATAATGGTGTGGAGACTAATGTGGCATGAGGCCAAAGAAATTTCCGTGTTCACATGTATCCTTGTCATGACCACAGAAAAGTGTAAAGGAAGTAGTAAACAAAGCATTTTATCAAAAAAAAGAAAGTAAACAAAGTCATATCTTGAGCAGTGAAAAACATTTTTTAACTTCATCAAAAAAGAAAGCATTTTAACAGTTGTCCGTTTTACTTAGCATGCTTAACTAATGGCACCAACAATAAGAACATTGAAATGGGAAATTCAAGTAAGGAGATAAAGAAGATCACATTGTATAGTTATGGAAGCACTGGCTAGTTTTCAAAATGAACAGTGTGGTTAATGATCTATAATTCATTTTAGTAATCAGCTGAAATGTACCAAACAAAATAGCTGATGCCAATCAATAACTTAAAAATGGTTCTCGAGATAGTTCCTTGTGCTTTAACATTATAAATTGGAAGTTACAAAGATACTTCCCATAATGATCAATAGGAGAATTGATAAAAGATTGGAATTCACCTAGAATAGGATGCAATTCAAATCCACGTACATTCTCACATTGGATTAATTCAAATTCCCCGATGAACTGACTGAAATTTTGACTCTTTTGGCATAATCATCGTATCAGAAATTACAACTCTCTCACTTCAAGAATAAAAATTACATTACTAAATAGTAGATCAAGTAAAACTGCCACTTTATTACATCAAGAACAAGAATCAGCTCACCAAATAACAGATCAATTAATATTTTATTTACAGAAGAAACCTCAGTAAATGATAACCCATAACTATATCATCATCAACATCATCATCATCCAAGCCTTATCCCAATGATCTAGGGCCGGCTACATGAATCATGTTCTTTCATTCATAGGTTCAAGATTCATGATAAGATATGGCAAAATTTTATGCTGGCTGCCTACCTAACTAACTCAGCCCACCAGACCTAAGGAGGGTTAAGGGAAAATTTAAGGTCCTCGTCCTTATTAGCCCAACCCATCCAATTGATTATAAGTGGAGATGACCAAAATAGAAATAAAAAACTGTAGAACATCACGGCATGCCATTTGATATGAATATCAGATTTCAAAAATAAACTGGGTTAACAAATATTTAACAACAAAAAGGACAAAGTTAATACAGGAAACAGCTGAAATGGCTTTCTGAGTTCTCTAAAGAGATAAGTTCAATTTAGAGAAGTTATTCAAATAAACAAATTCAATGAATAAACGGAACACAGCAGATAGATGAATATTAAGGAAACCAAAAATGAAAAACAAATTGGGTTTACTTAGCAAATAAAAAATGAAGTGGTTTTCTCTAAAGATAGAGAGGTAGCAGTCAAAAAGCACAGAAATCAAAAAATAAGAATGAGGTGTTGTTAGAGAGAGAAACAAAGGGCAACACACGAAAACAGCAATCAAATGGATAAATTAACATGCAGAATACCAAAAAATGGGGTCAACGAATGCATAAGCATAGAGATCAAAAAGTGAAAAAATGAACAAGGATTGATATATATAGAGAGAGATCGAGATAAGAGAGAACAGCGACAATGCACAACTAGGGAGAAATAAATGGTGATAAAGGATGTAAGTATCAAATAGAGAAACTGAAGTATTGATTATAAAAATTGAAGTGGGTTTTGCAAGAGCCAGGAGAGACAGAGAGAGAGGTGAAATAATGCATAAGTGGAGAGATTAAAAGTGTAGCAGTGAGGAAAACACAGGCAGAGATATATCCATAGTGAAAATACGATAGAGGTCTTTCTAGAGACACAATAGATGTTGTGTTCACGAGTAGCGAGAGAGATGAACAGAAAAAAATGAAGCAGGTATTCCTAGAGAAAGAGAAGTGAAATAATGAAAATCTGCTTCTAGGGATAGAGCAAACACATAGAAATATCCACGTAAAAAATTGAAGTAAGCATTTCTAGAGAGAGAAAGCTAGGGATAGAGCAAACACATAGAAATATCCATGTAAAAAATTGAAGTAAGCATTTCTAGAGAGAGAAAGGAAGAGATCGAGATACGATGTATGCACAAATATAGAAAAATCAGCAGTATAAATAAAAGATGAAGTAGGCATTTCTCTAGAGAGAAACCTGGAAATTGTGGATCCAGTCTGGTGACGGCTCTCGAGAAGAAGCCATTAGAGGACTCAGACCCACAACAGTGAGGAAGAGAAGACCGCCAAACCAAAAAGAGGTTTTGTTGGAGGGAGAACAATACAATACCTGAATGTGTCCCAATCCCTTCAACCTATCTCAAATAAATCCTCTTCCTTTTCTACACTATCCAAGACGTCTTTATTTTTTTACCTTGCAATAACAATTGGGATTAGGAGGTTAGCTTGTGCGCTATTAAGTTCAAGAAATGTTTTTTGAACTATAACTCTACTCAAACAGACTCTTATAATTACTCGATTTGAAACTTGATCTCTTTATATATTAATTATTTAAAATATCAATTATTTTAAATTATTTGAAATATTAAGTCTTATTATGTATTAATTAATACAAATATGACTTCTAATTATTTTTTAGCAATTTATTTCGAATAAAATAACATTATCATTTCAAAAATATTATCGGTAAGAATTCTTATGATTTTATCTCATGTAATTTTAGGATGGACATTGAAAACTTACATGAATTTATTGTCAAGATCGGTTTTATTAAAAGGTAAAATTATCACAGATAATAAGTACATCTGTGTCTAAAAAAGTTGTGGATCTTAAAATTTTCCTTAACTTGTTCCAAGCCAAGGTAAAAGAGGTAAGCTTTGTTAGTTAGGCAGCTGCCAAAAATTTCTCATTAATCCACAATATTAGCGGACCGGGATTTATGTAGCCGAACCCAATTAGTTGAAAAAAAGATTTGATAGCGATGAAGAACAAATACATCCAAACAAGTCCTAAAAGTCAATTAAAAAATAGTCATCACAGCATTATGTTTTAAAGTCCATATAGAGTTTGTAAATCAAAAAACATTTTGGAAATAAAAATGGAGGAAAAATAGTAAAAAAAAAACATATTTTATAATTCGTTTTCAAAATTTTATTCAGTATATCAATTTAGAAATGTTTTGGCACAAGTTTGAATAAAATTGGTGAAACATTGAGGGAGGAATAAAAGATTTTCGATTTTAAGCTAGAAAAGGTCCTCATTTTTCAACTCAATCTCCTCATACAAGGGCATCGATCCAACAAATTATGATATGGATCTTTTAGATGGGTCTAATGACAATATTTTTTGAAATCAAATTTAAGATAATTTAGTTGATAAATGAGGGAATTGGGCGAATTTGACGTATACTTCAAAATGGTGAGATTTTTTCGAAAAATTGCTCAAATGCAATTTTTTAGCAAAATAATTGTTGTATGTGGCAAAATGGTGAGAATTTTTTGAAAAAAATGTTCAAATGCAATTTTTTAGCAAAATAATTATTGTTTGGGGCTAAGATTGTGTCCAAATAAATCAAATTAGGCCCTAGATGCGGATTATAGGTTGAAAAATTTTAAATAATAATGATGATTACAATTAAAAAATAAAGGTATCTAGGGCAACTCAATAAGTCTAAGCAAGACCCGAGTGGGCCAACCTCCGAATCCTAGTCAACTAGGCAAGGCCCAAGTCACACAGCTTCTTCATTTTTTTTCTTTTTTTTTTTCTTTTTTTATATATATTTTTTTAATTCACACAGCTCAAAGCTTAATACAATGTGGTTAACTTGCGACTATATATATATGGAAAGTATAAAATATTTTTTTGGAGTGTTGCCTTTTCATTAAAAAGAGTCTTAAATGCTCGTATAGCACAAATTAGGGATAAATTTAAGAATGGGTGCGGTTTCTATAAGGTTACAACCTTAAACAATCCAGTTAAGGTGCACCTCCAAATTTTATCATAACATGTAATTTTGGTGTTAAAAAAATCTTAAGATTATCTGAAAATCTATTTTTATATCTAATTATAAAATTTTAAACTTCAAAAATTGTTCAAATCAAGTAGATCTATAAGCATATGAAAATCTTGCAAATTGACGGTCTAGATAGTATGTTTTATTTTTTAGACTCAAAATCTTTTTTTTTTCATATTCATACATCTCGATGTCGAGATGATCAATTAGAGAGTTTTTAACATGAAAACAACTTTCCCGATAGATTTTTGCGGTACATCTATAATTCTACAGTTAGGGTTGCAACCTTATATAACTTTTTTTCCTTTAAGTATTAGTCGACATAAATAGGAAAAAATAAAGTATTATAGTATTAAGAGATTATATATATGAAAAAATAATTCATTACAAGGAGATCACAATAACATTTGAAATCCGTCCACTTGTATTACAAAGTTCGAAAAAAAATTAAACTGTTAGCTGAGAAACTTTTGAACTTTAAACCCGATCAATAGAACACTCTCAATTATTTGATTTGACGAATGCGAAGTCTTCAATACAAAAAGATGCCT
Source organism: Amborella trichopoda (assembly GCF_054954075.1). Classification (NCBI taxonomy): domain Eukaryota; kingdom Viridiplantae; phylum Streptophyta; class Magnoliopsida; order Amborellales; family Amborellaceae; genus Amborella; species Amborella trichopoda. The sequence continues at coordinate 58,210,403 of NC_142336.1, read as the reverse complement.
TTTGTAGATTGGTTTTTCTTATATTTATGCTTACCAAGAGTACTCAAAGATCAGAGAGGATGTTAAACCACCTGAAATTCCCCATTCCCTTGGATGATTGGGGTCCGATGGCTTGTAAATTGTGGTGCAAACCTTGTTTTAGTAAATCTTCACTTCATAACTCATCGAACATTGCAAGTCAAGTATTGGAAGAAACCTTTACATCGATCATCTTGACTTGAATATTATGGTTGTGAAAAAAATTATGATTTCAAGATATAAAAGTAATGTATATTTGTAACAATTTATCTAAACTGTACATTTTGCTTTAAAAATAAGTGTTCATAAATCCACAAGATTTGTCCCATTTTTTTAGTTTCAATATTTATGATCGGTATTGAAATTGATTTTAGAGCCATCATAAAGATTTTTGTTACCGAAAGTACTTTTTCAGGTGAAGATTTAAGGTGAAGCTTTATTTTGTTTTCCTAACTCCCAGGCCTTGTATAAATAATTCATATATGGGAAGTGTTTAGAAACTTAAACACCCCCATCCTTTTTAAGAAAATTACTCATCTCATTAGGCTAAAGTGAATCTTAAATATCCAGAAAAGTACCACTAAATGGATCTTTTATTCAAGGGAGTAAGTGAGCAGCGTGATTCCATAAGATCATGCTATATTGTTCTTATAAGAGCTCTATTTCATTTAGTCATTTTTTTGGGTTTATCATGTAACTTTGATTTTAAGAGTTTGTTTGAATGTCATCGTTGTCATTGATTATTCACTATTTCAATAAATCTTAATTATAAACTATTTCTTGTTTGGCAATGCCCATGATAAAGTTAAGGGAAAGCTTTCTATGTCCCCCTACAACATAGAAGTTCTATGTTCCCCCTATCCAACCGTCCATTTTTTAATAGAGGGCTAAGATTGCCCCAATCACAATGTCATGTCTCTACACTGTTTTTTTTTTTTTCTATAAACTGTTTTAACACCAAACTTTGGACGTCCATTTCTATATTAAACTCGCACTAATGAAAAATATAAAAATAATATTTTCAATAAAATAAAATGACCAAAATACCTCTGAAAGTTTCAAGGGGTATTTTGGTCATTATTTTTTATCGAAGAATTATTATTAATATTTTTTACAAGTGCGCCCCAATAAGAAGATGGCACATACCAATTTTTATATCCAAAATAATTGTATTAAAAAAACTAAAAATAAAATACATTGAGACATCGGATCTAAAATCAAACAGTGAGTGGCTCTCTTGATAAAAAATGGACGGCTGGATGGTAAAGAGAACGTAGAACTTCTATGTTGTAGGGGAAACATAGAAAGCTTTCCCTAAAGTTAATTGATATAAACTTACAAGTATGTCTTATTGAAAAGTTGCTTTTACTTTATTCAAAGTAATTTGCTAAATTACATATTTCTATCCAAAAAGTTAAAAACAGATGAAAATCACCTAAAAATTTAAATAATTAAATAATATTATATACAGTAAGATATATACCAAATAACTAACAAAATAGTATTTTTTGAAATATATTAATTTCAATAAAATAATATATTCTAGATAAAAATAATTGCCATCCAAACATGCCCTAATTATGAGTCTATTCTATATGCATTAGATTACATTCAAAGGAAGGACTCACACGCCTTCATTAACATATGACTTTGAAATAACATTCTTACAGTCACATGCTTTTAACATGGTACTTTTAGTATAATATCCTTCATGTTTCTTTTTTATTTTTCTTTATATTGGTTATCACAAATATTCAAGTATATTTCTATATTTTATTTATAATGTAGATAACTAGGGACTAACATGCTTTCTATATTTGGCTTTTAAAAGATTTTAAATAGATTTTCCAAATATTTAGTGAAATTTGTGTGAAGTATTTTGATTTAATTTATATTTTTATTTTAATTATTGGGATCTATCTAAGAATCACCATATGACTATTTTCATGGACTGATTTCCACACTGGAGGATCGGTTGGGTTGGTGATTATGGTCCAATTTTCTAGATGACCGATTCGCCTGACCAATCTAGGTTTTCGAAGAAAAAAAAAATTAACTTAGAAGTAGGGTGGGGAATAACCCGGACCTGACCCGGGTCCGGGTATGGGTTAAAGAATTTGACTCAAAGGGTTGGGTTTGGGTCCAAATATTGGACCCAAACTCTATTCATTTGGACCTGAACAGTATTCGGGTTTAGGTCTGGATCCAGGTCCGAGTCTATATGGATCCGACTCGAATAGTATTATTATATAAATATAATATTTAAAAATATATGTATATATTTAACATAACATTTAAATATATTTAAGCATATTTTTTATTTCTTTTTGGATCGGGTCCGGATCTGACAACTTCAGGTCCGGGAACTTAGAAGTTAGAACATTGTTGTTTTGCACGTTTCGAGTTTGTTCAAAACTCATTTTCTTTAATGTCGGTTTTATTTTAGAAAATGTTACATCCCAAAATTGGTCAAAGTCCAACAAATATTCTGTCATGTAAATGTACTATTTAAAAATACTCTTAGTGCATTCTTACAGGTTAGTTGGGTAGCCCACTAATATCATTTCCGGATAATGATCCTTGATTACTCTTAAAACCAAACGGCTAGAAACCACTCGTTCCTCCTATATAATCTAGCTACTTCAAACTGTCTTCTGTATATATCTCTCTCTCTCTTATCTTCTTTTATCAGCAGCATGATATGTGTTATACCTACATGTCTGTAGAGTTTTGAGTTCAGGTTTTTAACTCGTAGAAGCTTAAAAAAGGTAAGTTTTTAAAAATTTCATTTGATGCTTAAAAGAAGTAGGATTTTAAATTTCTCATTGTTTTCAGTGATTTCCACAACCCTGGAAATGGTTTTTCTCATTTTGTTGTGTTTGTTTTATTGACAATCCCATTCACTGTAAATATGCCTGCAGTCCATTGCAATTAATCACCAACTATCACTCTCCATTCTTTTTATATCATATAAGTTTTATGAACTATAAGGCACTCCTTTATGATAATAAATTTGTGAATTACAAGCCGATTCCTTTTAGAATACATAAATTTATGAGTTTAATGACTTTAGTTATAAGGCAAAAAGCTTGGCTTGGTTCTAATTAATAACAATTTTTTTTTAAAATTAAGATTTTTGAAAAATTTGTGTTAAACATCAACTATGGATCTTCAAGTTCCAATATTGGTTTTTGTTCACAAGCCTCAACTTTAAACCTTAAAGATCTGATGTTGATGTTTGAAACCTTTTGTTGGAAGTTGATTTTGTTGGTCTTTTGTTCCAAACATGATGTTCTAGTGTTCAAGGTCCTAAATTATTCTTCAAACATCTAGTTAATTTGTCTTTCTAATATCAACTTCGGATTTTCAATGTCCAAAATTAGTGTTTGAAGGTTTGAAATGGATGTTTAGAACACTTTGGACCTTTCAGTGCATAAAGTAAGATAATGAGTAATAAAAATTAAACTTTACACTTTCCAGCTCTTAAAAAAAATCAAACAAAACAATTGAAAAAAAGGATATATATACTATATTATTATTAAGGGAAAGCTTTCTATGTTCTCCTTACAACATAGAAGTTATATCCTCCCCCTATCATCCAGCCGTCCATTTTTTATCAAGAGAGCCACTCACCGTTTAATCTTAGATCCGATGTCTCAAAGTTTTTATTTTTATTTTTATTTTTTTAATACAGTTTTTCTGAATATGAAATTTGGTACGTGCATTTTCTCATTGGGCCGCACCTATAAAAAATATTAACAATAATTATTCGATAATAATAATGACCAAAATACCCCTTGAAACTTCAAGGGTATTTTTGGTAATTTTATTTTATTGAAAATATTTTTTATATATTTTTCATTAGTGTAAGTTTAATAGAGGAATAGACATCTAAAATTGGTGTCAAAATAATTTATAGAAAAAAATTAAAAATAAAATAGGGTAAAAAGTAACATTGTGATTGGGCCTTAATTAAAAAATGGATGGTTGGATGAGGGGAGAATAGAACTTCTATGTTGTAGGGGGACATAGAAAGCATTCTATATTATTAATTCAGAGTTAAGAGGTGGATATGTGTCACAAAAATGAGGGCTCTAATTCTATAAAGATTGTAGGATACATTCCTAACTTTAAAGAAAATCGTCTTATGTCTATAAATCTTTAATAAGAGAGAGGTACGCACGTATAATATGTTGAGAGAGAAATATCCAATATTTTAGAAATTCCTAACTCTATGGGATTATCTTTAACATTCCTAACTACAAGGGATATCTTCTCAATCTCTCTAAATCTTTAAGAAGGGAGAGAGGTATGTGGATGTAACATGTTGACAGAGAAATATCCAATTTTTAATAAATTCCCAAATCTAATGGATACCTTCTCAATCTCTCTAAATCATTAAGAAGAGAGAGGTACGTGGTTGTAATATGTTGAGAGAGAAAAATCCCAATTTAGGAAAAAGAATATAAGAGAGATTTAAAGATATCGATAGATGAGAAAAATATAAAGCAAACAAACAAATAAGACAAATTTTAAGATGGCTAAGAGAGAAGAAGATGATAAAGAAGTAGAGAAACATGTGAGGGAGATGAGAAACAGATAAACACATGAGAGAGATGATTTAGAAATAATGTAATTTTGAGATATCATTCCTAAAAAACTATATAATGAAAAAGGAATATATATTAACACGGGATATGGAGAGAGAGGGATATACCTGAGTATTTTAACCATATGATATACCTGGGTTGATTTTTGTTAGTCTTGGTTGAGTTGTGCAAAGTATGGGTTCTATGTGTGAGTTCTAATGAATTACTTTTAAAATAAATTATTTACCTGTCTTTTTATAAATTGACGGATATAAAGGTATTTGTAAGCCCAGAAAATATTTAAGGGAGAAAATTCATAGTGTAAGCTATAGAGAAGGAAATAATGGCATTAGATCAAGGCTCAAAAGTGATATGTTTGAATTCAAATTTGGCAGAAATTTGGTTTTCTTTTAAGACTATAGAATTGAAAAGAGCTCTTAATTGCTTTGCTCTATAGAGAGTAAATGTTCGTAACTATATGCGTTGTTTTCTTTTTACCATTTTCATACCTAAAAAATTATGCTTTCATTTAACAGTCAATGCTCTTAATAGCACATATTTCTTACCGTCATGCTTTATTTTTTGGTATTGTATATGTGATGTGTTTTTTTAGGTGGTTGAGTTCATTGCACTGAAATCTTTTGGTGTTGCATTGTAGTTTAATTGCCCTAATCCTCGAGCCCAGGGGGCCCTTCTACGAAATGCATTGCAAAACTACAAAATCGGCTGGTCTTCAACCTGCAATCTTTGTTTGTGACCTTCATATTAGCAGTATGACAATAACCCAATTGATGCGTTTATCTTTCTTAAAACACAGTGCAATCTTTGTTTGTGACCTTCATATTAGCAGTTTGACAATAACCCAATTGATGGGTTTATCTTTCTTAAAACACATGGATGAAGACTATGTGAGGCATCCGATAAATAAAACAATTTTGAGAGAAACTTCATGGGTTGCAGTAGACAAACCATTGAAGAGAAGTCAATAGGATGATAGACATGTTTACAATTTTGTTGACTCAAGGGTTCAGTGATCTTAATTCTTACTTTCAGTAAAATATTATGCGTTGCACCTAATCCCACTAGTGAGAGTAAAATCAAACTTTTTGAAGAGATCATGTTCTTAACAACGGTTTTTCAGGGGTAGTAAATTTATGTATAAACTTTTCTTCCTATTTTAATCAATTTTAATTTGTTTTTTCCATCAAGAATTCGACGTGTCTAGAAAAAACAAACTAAAAATGATTCTAAAAAGAGAGTTTCACCAGTCTCCCTGTCTATCTCTAATCGTCTGGACTTCTATCAAATCTGAATCAAGCCAATATAATGCAGTTAATCATTTAAGTTTCAGTTAGGGAAAAATCAATCAAATAGAGTAGCTCCTTTGACCACAGTTAGGGAAAAATGAATCAAATGGAGTAGCACCTTTGACCAACAGCGCCCGTCCCTAGTTTGTGGACTTACAAAGTAAATGGTCATATGAATATGTAGATAATTTTATTTAAGGCATCAACTTTACACTATAGAAATAAAACATGTCTCAAAAACCTGAAAAGGTAGTTTTTATTTTAGAAAATTCTCTAATAGATCATCTCAACCTTTAGATGTATGGATATGAAACATAGAGAGTTTCAAGCTCTAAAAAATAGTGTCTTGTAACATATTATTTGGATTGTGTATTTTCAAGATTGAAAAATATTTATGGTTTTGCTCGATCTGCACCATTTTGATTTGATCAAAGCTCGACGGGTCTCCATTTTTCAGCCACTACGCAGGGAAATAAATTTTACTAGATAAGAAAAGGAAAAAAATTTGTCACCTTCAGTGTGTAGGATAAGTTCGGTGGACGCGCAGCGAATTAAAATATGCATCTTGATGCCAAGTCAAATGGACTCGGATCGGCTCGGCTCGTGTGAGTCGCATGAAAGGTTGATACTGGATTGTGCATAATATGCTCCTGCGGGAGTATCGTGTGTGCTTGCTCTCCTGCGCAAAAAGTTATTACCGAGTTTTTTTAGATGTGGAATTTTAGGATCCACGAATCATTGGATAAACTTTTATAAGAAGACAAATTCAATCTTTAAGCTCTTGAAAGCTTTGAAGGTTGGTACATATATACAAATAAGCAAAATAGCAGATTAAAAAAAGAAAAAATAAATCTCTTTTGTAGAAAGAAAAGGGCAATAGGAAAGAGAAGTTTGGCACACTCGAAGTAACGTATACAATAAGAAGTAATTTTTGGGCGCCGTATAAAGAAAATAGCTAAATAAAAAATGCAAACCCAACAAATATTTTTTTCCCTTCAAAAAAATCCCAAATTTGCAAAAGATTTAATAAATGAATATGTGTCTTTTGTAGTTGAAAGAGATGATAAAAAACATAGATTAAAAAATAAAAATAAAAGGAGGTTTCTACATAGAATGTTCTATAACTCAGTTTGGGTCCCAGACTTGGCCCTGGCCCTCGCCAAGTTACTTGGGTGAGTTGGGTTGGCTTGATCGAGTCCTACATCAGCCCAAAATAGGTCAAAAAATCTAAAGAAGAATATAAAAAAGGATTATCTACAAAGAGACCATTTATCTATTGTACATGGAGGTCACACTCATTCATATTCATTAGATGTCAAATTGGATAGCTTGAGATGAGTCACAAAGTCCGAGAATTTCTTTTTCTAGAAATTTCTATTTCTTTTATAGTAATCTATTTTAAAATTTACGGGACAAAAATGATCGTGACATCTGTGTACAAAAGATATAGTCACTTTGTAGGCAATCCCATAAAAATTTGTCAAAAGATAATTAAAAGCAACAACATCTAATATGAGTAATAGAAATCATTAAACGTATATACATGATAAAAAAGGTAACTCGGCGAATCCACTCGAACCCGACTGGGTTACTCTGAAAAGCCGAGTACCTTGGCCAAATTGATTTTTTTAAACTTAGTTTATGTTTGGGAAAAGTACTTTCCCCTCGTTGTAAACTTGGAAAGTTTTTTCCCATATACATAACATCAAGATAATTAATAATTACTCTAAGCTTAGGGATCAAGTCATAAAACTTTTATTTAAGAGTAGGTTGCCTAGTAAATTAACACTGACAATGGAGTTCATCACCTAATGTTATCACTATCCCCAACCTACCCAAAAAATAAAGTAATCCCACCACATGACAAGTAAATAACTCACTAAGATGCCTTAGATACCACGTTTCCAACATTTACCTTTTTAGGGTAGGTAAAGTAAACGATTGTTAGTATTACTATTCGTGACGTACCCAATAAAATTATATATTTGTGAAGGATAAAATCAAAGCCCTAGTTTTAAAAATCACCAATCCTGATTGAGAATCGTGGATTCCAATCGAGATTCGTTGATCTTAATCGGAACAGGATGGTGGCAAGGCTGATTCTCCGGAGGATCATCCATAAATTAAGCAACTTTTTTTTTTAGGATTTAACCTGTTAATGATTCAAATAAACGTGCCCCATATGGATTATCGCACCTTTTTTCTTTTATTTTTTTAATTTTCCGTTGGATCCACAATTCGACCGATCCAAATTGCTGAATTCAGTAGATCCAATAGAGGGCGAATCCATCTGGATGACAGGACTTTCAAAACAATAATGAAATATCTATTAAAAATAAGTTCAAATCGATGTTTAACCAGTTTAGGCAAGTTGGGGCCACTATTTTGTAGTAATAAATTTTTGGGAAACGTTTATATAGAGCTTAGGGGCTAAACAATCAAATTAGAACCTACCTCAAAAATTTCATTAGCAGAGGTTGTTTCGGTGCCCAATAAATCCTCAAATTGAACATCTCGACTTCAAGATGCATTAATTTGAGAAAAAAAATGGATTTCTAAGTTTTGAAAATAGTGCATCTTGTAACGCATTGTTGGACCGTCAATTTTCAAGTTATTCAAGTTTTCATAGATCTACTCAATCTACACTATTTTTGAAACCTTAAATTTTATAATTAAATATGAAAATATCTTTTAAGGCTAGTCAAAGATTTCCAATATTGAAACCACATTTTGTGATACTATTTGAAGGTGGGTTCTAATTTGATTGTTTAGAGCCTCGACTTTATACAAACCACACCCTAAATTTTTTACATTGTATTCTTAAACTATTATGTAGTCATGTCTTCTATTTATTCAAAAATCTTATCCAACCAGTTAGACTAGTTATTGTACCAATTTTGTGACACTATATGAAGGTGGGCTCTAATTTGATTGTTTAGAGCCTCAACTTTATACAAACCACACCCTAAATTTTTTACATTGTATTCTTAAACTACTATGTAGGTACATGTCCCCTATTTATTTAAAAATCTAGTCCAACCAACTAGAATAGTTATTGTACCAATTTTGAATGGACAAGACCCTAAATGATTCGATTGTTGGTCCAACAATGCACAAACAACTTCGAAACCTTTTTAATTTTAGGAAAGCTAATTGTAATAATCCTAAAATTTCAAAAAAAAATAAAATAAAAAGAATAATAATAAATAAATAAAAATATTTATTAAGAAATTAATAATAATCATAATATTAACAGTGTTAACAGAAATAAATACAAAATAAATAAATAAAATGATAATTATATATCATTAATGATAATAATGATAATAATAATTTTATACCGTTAAGATATTGCTATTTTTTTGTATATATTAACAATATATAAATCGATATTATTATTAATCTACTTGAGGGTTTAATTTTATTTGAGTGGACTTTAGGTCCACCATCTCAAAGACTTTATGTTAAACTTCTTAAAACAACACCGTGCATTGAGGTGCCTTTTTTTGATTCGACATTCTCTCTCTTAAAACTAAAACCCATCAATGGGTTTCTCTTTCTCCCTCTTAAAACTAAAACCCATCAACGGGTTTCTTACTCTCTCTCTTAACGCTCAAACACCATCATCAGTAGGCTTTTCTTTTTCCCTCTCAAACAAAAACCCCATCCACGGGTTTCTCTCTCTCTAGTAGGGTTAGGGTTTATGTTTAAGTAATGATACTTATGTGCTTTCTTTAACGGGAAAAGATTCTTCATTCACATCGACTCTCTGAAGAAAGTACCGATGTTTTTGTGTGGAATGGAACAGATGCTCTCCCAATTTCGGAGTTAAAGTAAGTGACATCGTCTTCCTGAAAAATAGTCTGTTTTTAATAAATAGTGATATTTTCGTCCAAGATATTTATTTTATAAATTTTGTGTGTAAGTGATTTCATTATCTTGAAAAATAATCATTTTTTTAAAAAAAATGAAATGAAATAATTATTTCTAAATCTCTTTAAACATTCGAAAGCAGCAATATCATGTACTCAACCTATCACTGAAATCATTAATATAAATTTCACTGAAACCATTAATAACAGTCACTTTCAATAACATTTCAAAAATAACCAATCAAATATTTTGGGCTCAAATTTAGAAAGGTAACAGTTTGTAAAGGCATTCTAGTATAATTGCCAATTTAATATGTATAGAAAAACTCTTATAGAAATTCAAGAATACAGAATTATCACAATTTATAGGATATCAATTCACAAATAAACATTTCACAACGCTATAATCAATTTATATAAGAGTTTTTCTATACATATTAAATTGGCAATTATGCTAAAATGCCTTTATAAACTATTACCTTTCTAAATTTGAGCCCAAAATATTTGATTGGTTATTTTTGAAATGTTATTGAAAGTGATTGTTATTAATGGTTTCAGTGAAATTTATATTAATGATTTCAGTGATATGTTGAGTACATGATATTGCTGCTTTCGAATGTTTAAAGAGATTTAGAAATAATTTAAACATGCAAGTGGACTCATCTGGTTCGTTGGTAAGGTATAAGTGGACCTATCCGGGACGGCGGTAGGGATTAAGTGGACCTATCTGGGACGCCGATAGGGATTAAGTGGACCCATCAGGACGCTGATGGGGTATATAAGTGACCTACTTGGGACGCCAGTAGGGTAATTTTGTGGAATCTTTTGAATTATGCCCTGACGATAAAATGTTATATGCATTTCAATCATTTGGATTATGTTTAATTGTGTATTTTTGAAAGTGAAATTGTTATCTATAAATGCTTGTGCTCGTATTGTTTTTAATTGACCTCCATTTTGAAAGTTTGTTTATATCTTTCTTCGATGATTATTTTTAGGATTATGATGATCACCTACTGAGTAGCCAAACTCATCAAATTATGGTAAACATTTTTTCAGGATAAATGCGGATTCATCTTGAGTGCTAGTCGGGATCAACATTAGAAGATATTCTAATTGTGCTTAAACTTTCTTTTGTTACTTTTTAAGAATTCGCCACTGTAAATTTGTCTTAAAAAGAGATGTATATATATGTTTTGACTGTCACATCTCAAGAATATCAGTATTGTAAATGCTTGGGGTGTGACACTAATGAACCTAAGAGGGAGGGCTATTTACTATGTTACTCATTTGTTTATTTAATTTCCAAGAGTTCATCAAAATGCAAGCATAATACACATCATCACTAGTAGAAAATGGATAAAATGTTAAATAAAAAAAAATGAGTTAGACCTAAAAAATTTTCCCAAAATTTGACAATATTTGCCCACTTGATATAGTGATCCAAATCGTTAGAATGGAGCATAATCGTTAAGCTAACTTATGCACTAGAAAGGATTTTACTTCATGGCAAGTTAAAAGGAGCGAAAACCTACAAGCCAAAAGATTTTATACTCCTCTGGAGTAATATTGTCTATATACTCCCTCAAGCAAAACTTTTATTCGAAATGTTTTGGGGATGTAATATCTATAACCTAATCACCATCCACAAAGGAAAACAAAAAACAAAAGAAATTAACTCTTACTCTCAACTTTTCTGAAAAGATTTAACGATTGTACAATAATCGTCCAATTTTGGAGGGAAGACCTAGATGTTGAAGAACAAAAAATTCAAATTTTTTGCATTGAAAATAATCAAAACAATTCTCAAGTGAATTATCTGAACGAGGGAGTAGATGTACACTACGCTGCTGCGGGAGCATAGTCCAAGCGTTCCACAACCTAGAAAAGAACACAGTAGCCATCAAAATACAAATTTAGGTAAAGACAAGAGACGAATTACTGCATACTCCACGTTTCAAATAAACTCTGAAAATCTCTGCAAACCGTAGTCTTACTTTGACAAGGCAATGCATTCACTTGTCTTATTTGTTAGAAACAGAAAAAGAAGAGTAGCCCTAAACTTAGTCAATGAGAAAGTATCAATTAATACCTTTTTCAATAACATCTGGCAATTTCTAGAAAGTAGAAAGTAATAACCATTGACTGATTTTAGCATTAAAATTACTTCATCTTTTCTCATTTGAAAAAGATGATCTGTACAAACGCATGCCTCAAATGAATTACTGAAATGCCCCTCTTCTTTCTCATCTTTAGGAATACTAGCCAAAAATTAATTGACGTTTCCAAAATAGTAATAGGGAATATCTGTTTATTTTCCAAAATTAAAGTTCATTCACTCATGAAAATAAATGCTTAAGTAATTAAATGAGGGGAACACCTAGACCTCAATTAGAAAGCATTGTCATGAACCTGAACTTAATTTAAACAAACCTTAACATGATTATTATATAATACCATAGTCTAAAATTTGACAGGCTTCCTTTGATTCCTTTTATATAAACTTTCAATAAGTAATAAATGTATGAGAAATTTATCAAGTTACTTAAGAAAGATGAATAATTTAACATCTTACCCATATCTTTTGCTTTCATTTCAAAATACCAAAAAAGTACATGATCTTGGGTTGATTAGTCATAATAAGATAAAAAATTAAATAATTCATTTTTTATAAATGTTTTGATAAATTTTCCAAATTATAGTTGCTTTCCAAGAAAAAAATTATAAGGGCAGTTCATGGATAAGACCATTTCAACACACAAAAGTCTAAGAAAAATTTTTTCTCTATGAAGAGATGATTTTGACAAGTAATCATTATCATTATCATCGCCAGTATTCATTATCCGCAAAAAACCCCAAATTATTACCGAAAAAATAAAACTTTGGGTTTGCAAGGACATAATTGAAAATCAGATATACATATATATATAGGAAAATGTGTCTTAGCAAGACGAACTCCGTTTACCGAGTCATAAGCCGAGGATTTAATTGGTCAGCTCGCATAACGGTTTCCGTCAAAGGAGGTGTGCCAGGAGAACAAAACCCGTTATCTGGACATAATGAAGAAAAACCAGCCCATGATTGCCTCGAATAAGGGGCCGATATTAAACGAAACGTGGCTTCCACCACCCGTTACATGGACTTATTAAAAGAGATGCGCTCGACAAAGAGATGCGGCGGAGATAACGGGCCGATATTAACGAAAACGTGCCATCCAAGCCGACGGAATCAAGCCAGCTCGGCTCGATAGCCTAGCCGGAACTGTCCCGTGCGTCTAAATTCGATTAAATCGGTGGCCACGCGTCCGGCAAGCCCTAGACCCTTTGGGGTCCGTACAATTAGGGCAAGGCCTTCAAATACCCCAGCTTATCCCCACCCTTCTTACACGTGGTCTTTTAAATAAAAAATTATTTGTATTTTTCTTTTTTAACTTATGATTTATTGACGTGAGTTTCTTTTCCGGCCGTCTGTCTACGCTTCTCGGTGTATTTTTAGTGTCTCCGTACCTTTCCCGGCGTGTTCCGGCACTTCGTAGTTCTCATTCGTCGGTGCTTCTACGTTCGCTGTCTCCATTTCCGGCGACAGTGCACTTATTCTGCGGCTTAGTTCTTTTGCCGGCGACTTTTGTCGTTTTTGTACACTTCTCGGTCTATTTTTGTACACTTAACGGCCGGTTTCCCGCAAGTTGCATGAATCATTTGCGGGCGTTTTACTCTTGTATGTCGTTTTTCTGGCTAGTGTTCTCGCACTCTACGCCACTGCCATTTTCCGGCGACTTCTGGTTTTTCCGGCGCTCATACTCTCCATTCCGTTTCATTCGCTGAGCATATCTTCTCTCCGTGTTAGGCGTTTGGTGCTTTGTTTGCTACCGGTTTTCGGTTTCTTAGTTCTGGATTGCTTTCTCCTCTGTTTCCTTATAAACTGCAGTTTCAACTTTCAAGCATTCTTCTCGCTCTGGTTCTGTAAATTTTTTACGGACTGGTATTTTACCATTGCATCTCTTCATTTGCAGCCGCTTTTGTTGCATTTTTATTGTTTGATAGTATTTTGGCCATTAAAGCACCTCCTGAGTTTGTGTGCTGTTTCTCTTGTACATAGCCATGGATACCAAGAGAAAAGCAACGGAAACTGAGGATGAAACAGAAGCAGAAGCCCCTGAATCAAAGCGTCTCCATCCTGTAATCCTTCATTTATTGGAGAACACAGATTCCGGCGACGAGAATCTCGTTCCAATCAATATTCCAACGGAAATGGACTTCATTTCCCTTCTGAAACAAGAAATATCTTTTTCGGCGATAAAACCCGGCGGGGAGACCTCTGTTCCGGTTATTATATCTGGCGAGAAAACGACGGGCTCTGAACAAGTACCATATACCGATCAGAAAGAGGAAGTAAATGTCTTGGAAAAGGAAACAACTATGACTGAACCAGTATTAAAGCCTCTCACTGAACTGACAGATGTGTCAGATCAACGCCGGAATCTTTCAAATGAGACTGGTAAAGTTTCTGATATCGGCGAAAATGCTATTCCAGGCGATGACAGAGCGTCAGATTCCGACAATGGATTGGTGGAAGCTACCAAGGAGGGGTCAGATTTCGGCACGAAACTGACTGATTCAGAGGAGAAATTCGACTCATTGAGCAGGGATATTAAGGGAATAGCTGTCTTCTGTGAAGGGACGCCGCCGGAGTCGTCAGTACGCGCTCGCCAAATTTCTCCGGAAAGCACTTTCCCGTCGACCAAGTCACCGGAATCTTCGGTTGAGGCCACAGAAGTAGACCGAGATATCTCTTTCCTGGCGGCTGCAATGGCGGGAGCTTCAAATGACGTGACTGAAAAACCTCAGGAAAGTGGTTTAACGGCGTCAGAATCCCTGGAATCGTCAACACCGGTACTGATCAGTAGCGATGAAAGCGGTTTATCCGTGACTGGACTAGAGGGCTCCGGTTATCCATTAGGGTACCTTTTAGAAGCTTCAGACGATGAATTAGGGCTTCCTCCCCAGTATGAAGCTTCCATGGACGTGTTGAGGAGCCCCATGGCTGTTTTAGACCAGGAATGGCGGTTTTGCGATGAGATGGACGGAGGTTTGGAGATGTTCAGATACAGTTTCGAGGATGAAATGGCCGGTTTTGAGGGAGAAGATAGCGGTTTTGGCACGCTTTTCGACCACTCTGACCTGATGGGAAGGCAGGAAACCATGCCCGCTCTCTGAGGAAGCGGTTTTGTAACCTGTAAACGCGGTTTTGTAACCCGTAAAAGCGGTTTTGATAACTAAGAACGGCAATAGTGGTTTTTGAACACCAGATAGGCTGAAATGATACGACACTTGTCAATCTCAAGCTATATTTGAAGTTTGAACCTTTTGAAGCTTCGGAGGATTGCTAAATGCACCCAAATAATTGCTATTTCCACCATTGTTCCAGGAAAACCATTAGGTGGAAATAGCAAAACAACGGGTGTAGATAGGAATCCCCAATCTCTCTTGTGAATTGTGTTGCATTAGAATTAATTTTGAAAGTGCGCAAAAAAAACATAGGGTGCGGCCTTTAAATAGAGTCCAAGAATATGGTTTTAATAGTAGAAGGTTTTGTGATAGGCTTAAATTATATTTTCATTTTTAGTTGTAAAATTTAAAATTTCAACAATAGCGTAGATTGAATAGATCTATGAAAACTTGAAATATTGAAGACTGATGATCCAAAAATGAGTTACAACATGCACTATTTATGAAACTTGAAATCCATTTTTTTCTTATGTCCATGCATCTTGACGTGGAGATGATCAATTTGATGATATTTGAGCATCAAAACAACTTCTTCTAGTGAAAGTTTTGAGGTAGTCTCTAATTTGATTGTTTAGAGCTTAAGCTTTATATAAACTTTTTCCAAAAAATAACACCGATTTTTCCAAAAAAATAACACCGATTAGAAAATTTAAAGCTAAAAAAATTATAGGGTGAAAAGATGACTACATAATGTCTTATAATATAAGTGGTCTGTACAGGGCTTTAGACGGCAAAAAAAAAGGCTTTAGACTGTAAAAACAAAATTGAGAGATGTACTAATACAAAAAAATCTTGATGGCCTAAAAGATTATTTCTCTCTAATGAAAATTACGTAAATATTTGTTTTAGTTTTCGTTATTATGAAAATATCAAGTACTTTTCATTATTAATGATATGTTCTTTTATTGGACTTGGTAACAATTTTTCTAAAAAAAAAATGAAATTATCTAATTTCGATTTTTCAAAAACTGAAATCAAGTAAATTATTCAATAATTGATTTTTTTTTTTTTTTGTCTCTTGTAGGTCCTCTGCCTATTCTCTCCTTATCAACTAATCAATTCTCTCTCCGAATTTTTTTTGAACAACCGAATTTATTGATTTTTGTTTTTGACACACTCTCTCTCTATATACCTTTCTTTTTCACCCATAATACCTTTCCTTTTCACTCATACTTTACTTGTATCTTTTCCCTTGAACTCTTCTCTATCTTATCTCCACATTTGGAGATAATAGCCGCCACAAAACCGCTTTCTAAAAAGAAAAAAACTAAAATCTTCTATCTCTCTTTAAAAAAACACCTAAATTATTTTTTCCTCTCTCTTTCCCGCTCTCCCCCTTTTTCTCTAAAACATAAATATTTTAGACAAGGAGCTTTCTCCAATACTGTCTCTCCCACCCTCTCTTTCTCTTCAGAAAAGCCTAGAAAATTTATGTAGAGACTTAACCCTAGCTTTACCCAATACTCTCTCTTTCCAACATACACCCTTTTTTATTCTATATAAAAAACCCTCTATTTAATAAAAAAAACTAGAAATTTTTTACTAAAATTGTAAGTCCTAGCTCGCTCTAAGTGTGAAGACTTTGAAGACCTAGAAAACCTACAAAACATTAGGAAAAATGGAAAACTTCACTGTGTTGATGACCCAACCCATGATGCCCCCTACCTTCAACGCGAGATCTCTTGCCAATTCAAGCTCTTCAAGCTATGGGAATATCCAAACCAGGCTGAGATGAAACTCACCCAAAGAGAACTTGGATAAAGGAGAGAGAGAGATAAAAAAAAATGGGATGAAATTTACCCAAGGTAATTTACCCAAAGAGACCTTGGGTAAAGGAGAGAGAGAGTTAAAAAAATGGGATGAAATTTACCCAACGAGACTTTGGATAAAGGAGAGAGAGAGTTAAAAAAAAAAAATGGGTGAAGGAGAGAGTTAAAAAAAGACCTCAACTGAAGGAGGGAGAGAGTTAAAAAAAAAAAATGGGTGAAGAAGAGAGTTAAAAAATATATATTTTTATCCATGTAATGTAGAGAGAGATAGAGAGAATACACAAGGGACCCACAAAGAGAGAAAAAAAAATTTGATTCTTAAATAATCGAAAATTTAAAATTAATTGGCCTGATTTAGGTTTTTGAAAAACTGACAATAGGTAGTTTTTGTTTTTTTAAAAAAAAAATTTGTGAAATCAAAAAAACGAACATATTAGTAATAACAGAAAGTACTCGATATTTTGGTAATAACATAAACTAAAATGGATATTTATGTAATTTTTCCTAAAACTTAAGAAATAGTGTAGATGAAACAGATCTATGAACGCTTCAAAATCTTAAAAATCAATTTCTAGATACTGCATTATAAGATGCATTATTTTTATGATTTGAGGTCAATTTTTTTTTATATTCATGTATCTCAAGGTCGAAATAATCTGATTTGAGAGTATTTTTGAATCGAAACATCTTGCTCTAGTGAATTTATGTGTTGCGCCTTAGTTTTGGTTGTTTAGAGCCTCAACCTTACATAAATTTTTTTCTTATTGATATATACTAGTTTTAGAGCTTGAAAGCTTAATTTTTTTCACAACTATAATCTTTAAGTCCGAGATGATCTATTTGAAGGTTCAAACAATACTAAAAATGCAATTTTCGACAAGTTTTAAGGTGAGGATTTATTTTATTCCATAGGGTTCCAGCCCTTTTTCAACATTTTCCAATCATAAAATGATGAAAATGAAGAATTCCACTGGGGAGAGAGAGAGATGACACTTCGTGTGAAGGTACGAGAGAGAGAGAGAAGGCGCATTGTGTGAAGACAGGAAAGAGAGAGAGAAGAGATAGAGAGAGAGAGGATACCTAGGAGTAAGGATTTGGAGGGTAATTGGAAGATGGTGTAATGAAGTGTCCCATGGGTGTAACTGTGTAATTGGTTTCAGTTCTTGACTAACTTAGAGGGAGAGAGACGTACGTGATAGCACAAAAATATGGAACCGATAAATATTCCAACCAGGGGTTTAAAAATCGGATCGGTGGCCTGGATCGGATATCCCAAAAATCCATTTGAATCGGTGAATAAGTGATTCGGATCGAAAATCGCCTGAATCGGTATGATTAAACTTTAAAAAAATCCAAAAAAATTATTAAAATTCATTATAAATATTGTTTTTTTGAAATCTAATAAGAAATGAGGGTACTATATTATTAACTTTCATTTTTTACATCAATATGTGAATGTTGAAATGTTCTTTCTCTGTATGAAGTTATGTTACCTATTAAATTCACATCACACAAAAGAAAAATTATAGAATCATGAATAAAATATATAATCATACATGGACTACAATAAGAATGGATTAAAACGATGAAAAAATGACCACCAAAATCTCGAATCGGTCGGATTTAACCTTAAAATTTTTAAAAAGACTATTAAAAATCATTATAAATATTGTTTTTTAGGAATCTAATAAGAAATGATGATACTACATTAATAACTTTTTATTTTTTTACATCAATATGCAAATATTGAGATGTTTTTTTCCTGTATGCAGATTATTATCAAACAGTTGTTAAAACCTAACTAAATACAATATTATATATTGAAATTAGAATTATTGGTTTATATTTTATTATTTTATCATCATTTTACTATACAAATAATAATAAATTTGAAATTCGTCTTATAATATCATCTAATTTAAAAATATAATTTACAACTACAACAAAAAATAACATATTGCATAATTTCTAATGTAAATAAATGAATATATAAAATACAAGATTTGATTATCATTGTAATTAGTATAATTATTAGTTGCAATCATATTTTAATAAAATTAAGAAAATAAATAAAGAAATTCATATTTGCAATGTGAAATAAATGATAAAGCAACTTGAAATAAATTCTAAAGCGGTATGAGCTAATGTTATTTTTCGCTCTTAAAATATTTCATAAACTCGTATTTTTTTTTAATGATCTATAAACCAATATTAGTATTATTTTTTGTTTCTTTTAATATCCTATGAGCTAGTAAAATAATTTCATATAATTATGTTAATTTTTGTAAATTATTATATAAAATTTTATTTTTGTAATTATATACAATTAAATATTAGTTATATGTATTTTATGTTTGTATATTATAAAAATAAAATAAAAATAACTAATCTTAAAAAGATTAAAGATTAAATATTAAAAATAAATAAATAAAATTAATCTTAAAAAATTAAATATTAAAAATAAATAAATATAATTAATCTTAAAAATAACTATAGACCATTTCATTTGTCTTTATATGAGAGAGAAATATTTATTTATAAAACGCACCTATCCCTACCTAATACAAACACTATATATAATTTGGAACAAATTGTAACTATTGTTTACAATAAAGTGCACGCTTTTGCGATAATGTTGCACTATAGAAACAGTCCCACATCGAAGTGATGCGGGACAAAGTAAAAGTATGTAAGCAATTGCAAAACATAGTAAACAGCATGTTGATGGTAGGGCCACGTGTATGGAAGTGTAGCTAACGTTAACAATCACGGTTCCTAACATGTCACGGCTCCTAACATCTCCAAACATCAGTTTGGGAATGGTACTGTTTTTATAGGAACATCTCCTAACATCAGTTTGGGGATGGCACTGTTTCTATATTATTAAAATGGTATAGATGGGTTGGATCTCGTTTTTTCGTTTGAACCGGAACAGCATAGCCTATATCTCGGTTTGGTGATTTTTTGAACCGGAACAACATAGCCTATATCTCGGTTTGGTGATTTTTAAACCACTGGTTCCAACCATGATAGCTTGGATACAAGCACATAAAATACAATCATTTGTTTGTTGCTTTGCCACTGTAGCGCCATGACAGCTTGGATCCAAGCACATAAAATACCATGACAGCTTGGATCCAAGCACATAAAATAAAATACAAACATTTGTTTGTTGCTTTGCCACTCTAGAGAGTGCGGGGCATGTACTCTAGAGAGTGCGGGGCATGTAATGGTAATGCAACAAAAAAAAAAACATGGAACCGATAAGTATTAAACATGGAACCGATAAATATTCCAACCATGAAAGCTTGGACGCAAGCACATATACAAAAATTGCATGAACATTAATATGCACCAGACACTATTATGTACTGTTTCATTTATCAATCAAAATTTCTTTTTCCCTATAGCTGCTATGACCTCTGACCTTTCCTCCTCTCAAATCCACCTCTATGGCTCTGTCCTTTAAACTGATTGCTGTTTCTAGGGTTAGCGTTTCCAAACTTTAGAGGAACTACTTGCTTTATATATGAGGTCCCTGGAAAATGCCTCTTCTCTTTTGGAAGGACTCTGAGCTCTGGCAACCAGTAAGATACATACTCTCCTTCTGGATCATAGGTTTGAGCCTGAGTTTAATGAATGCTATTAGTTCACTTTCAAATCAAAATTGGATTCCAAACACAAATGAAGTGTGATGTGTAACAGCTGCACTAAATCTCAAGTTCAATTCCTACCGCAGAACAAAGCAATTTTTTTTTTTTAAGTCGGAAAAATTAGTCCGCCATTTTTGGTGAGCACATGTCTTCCATTAATCGGACAGTTAATCGAGGCCTTCAAGAGCTCAAATTCATTTTGCTTTTTTGAAATTTTTTATCTTTTAAATAAAAATTGTTGTGCAAAATTTCGGCCAAATGAATCTCTCTAGTTATATTGTTTTCGAGCTAGGCTTATACTATAACTGTATGGTTGTTTCGTTTACAGAATTTATTCCCAAAAAAGAACATAATTCATCTCTGGTCTTACTTGTTTCGGAATACTGAAGTATCGATCTTCTCTTGGATCATTGCCAACACCTGCAAAAAAAGAGATGCGATTAACCCATAAATATGCTTGAATTTAAACAACAAGACACCATCCATAGATGAACAAATTGAATCTAGAAAAGGACATAAAAATTAAACCATCAAACAAATAGAAAGACTTTTTACTTCCATTTCAAACAATTGACTGATTCTAATGGTTATAAATCAAGTATTTGAAGAACATGGTGAGCCACCATTTGATTGACTCGTTCTCCCTTACCAGCTCCATAAGTCCAATTTCCATAATTTGAACATGGGTCATAATCCACAAGGCAAGTTTCAAACCACTCGGCTCCCATGCGCCAGTCCAAACCCATGTCTCGGACCAGAAATGAACAGACAATCTGCACAAACCAAGATTCAAAATGTTGCTAATGCAATTCTTTAAAAAGCATCATGGGAAACAAAATATACCCATCCAACATTTTCAATTCCAAGGGGATTTTAGCTTCAATCTCTCTAAAGGATTATATTTCCCTTGCAACCAAACACAAACATCATGGAGGGAGAGAGAGAGAGAGAGAGAGAGAGAGAGAGAGAGAGAGAGCATCATCCTTTACGGTACCTGCCGTCCTCGGTTAGACATAAAGCCAGTGCTGTTAAGCTCTTTCATGTTTGCATCAATGAGTGGATACCTACGACCAAGCGAATCACTTCAGATCACATGCTTTTAGAAAAAATAGAAAAACAAAAGAAATACTTTCCCTACACACTGATCAATCTCTTTCCGCATGGAAACCTGAAGAAAAGAAGATCAAATAGAAAACAATTCAACAAAACTAGTTTACCCTGTACGACCATCTCGCCATGACTCAAATAAGGCCATGTCTTGGTTCCAGTTAAGCCCTTTCACTCGTCTTGGACCACCTTAACAGAAGAAATTACAAAGATGTTTCAGTAAATTCATAAATAACGGACAACCATGAGATGATAACAAAGGGAATTCTAGGCATACAAAGACAACGAAATATACAATATCACCAGAGAAAGAAGCACATAAAGACATCTAATTTGAACATGGACACAAAGACCAAAGTGATCCTAGTTTCTTATTAACTCCATGCTCCCGCATTCTTCTTACCAAGGTGAAAGATGGAGTTCGCGTATTTAATCGATAAGAACCTGAAATAATCTCTCCATATCAACTCAAACAAAACCCTGCACTAACCCAAAAGAATGAATATCAGAAGAGGAAAACAATAAGAATCTGAATATTATCAAAAGAAACTTAAAGATGGCAACCATTTGATAAATGCAAATACTGAAATTCACTTTGAATTAGCAAATAAATCTTACCAATATGTTGAATCGTTTGCAACTCTTTCTTTTTCATATCTCTTGACCTAATCAATCCGAGCCAACCAATTAGTTAGAATAAAAATCATGTTCAACAATGCTGCTAATAGCATAGAAGAACATTTGAGAGCACTTAAACCTCTTCATATGCATAACGTGGGGATAGGCATCCAAAGGCAAGCCAAGGTGAGAACTTGGTTGAGTAATCTGGTCCTAGCATCGCATTCCTTGTTTCTTTGTACACCCGCAACAGGTCCTGCTAGAAATAGAATAAAAGTGAGATAATATTATTCGAATGCAAACATTATAGACTACAAGTTCCTTTTTCTTGAAAATATTGTACATGTACAAGAATAACACTACAAGTTTCGAAATTATCTTCTGCAAGGAACAAGAAATTGGTGCATACGTTGGGTTACATATTAATAATGCATATCTCGTCATGTACGAATCTCTATGATAAGACATATAAAGACAAGAAGAATTGTCTTGCCTTATTCCAAAAATATTCATTCACTCTAGCCAAAGCTGCATTTTCCCCACCAATAAAATGCATTCCACCATTACGCTGCACACAAAAACAGAGGTTTGAGCATGCTTACCTAGTAACAAAAAATTCTCATTGATAATTGAACTCTCGTGGATTTATTATGCATAAAAAACAAAGGGAAATATACATCTTTTGACAATTAAGCACCAAGGAATATGATCGCAAACTGAGTAAATATACATCCAATCATATTTCATATGAGGTCACAAACATCATTGACTGTATAATTCTTATAAAAACAAGGATCTAGGGTGGAACTTGTGTTTACAAATAGTTGACATTAATTCACATGGCCAAATCTGCCTGAAACATGAGAATTGCCTCCGTCCATTCCCATCATTGGGATTATTAATCAACCTTCTCTAAGTCCCTGATTACCTAATTTTAGGTTCAAAAGTTTCCATATAAAAAGGAAAAATTGAGGAATAAGGAGTTAAGGGATATCATGAATTTGAATAATGAGTTCGCTGATTTCTCATAGGAGTCTACTGTTGAAAGAGTTATCCATCAAAGAGATCAAAAAGCACAAAACAATAAACTTGCATCCAAAATGTTAAATACTTTTTCGTTCTTTTGTTACAATTATTTAGAAAGAAAAGTTGCATGGAAAGGAAAGATATTAACCTGCCTTTTCCATATTAAGGCCAAGCTGGTCGAGAGAAGGAACACATCCCCATCCTCCAATCTCATCCAAACTACCACTAGGAAGAGGGCCAAGTGATGGTGGAATCTTGATGCAACCTCTGATTTTGCATTTAGATTCAACAGACTTCAAGTGTTCCACAAAAAGACCAACTATCAAATGATCAGAGTAAACTAAAATTATCCATAAAAGATATTAAAGGAACGGAAAATTGAGGAAGCATGGGGAACAACTCATGCATTTTTTTTTTCCATAAACACTCGCACACATTTACCTTACGAAATTGGGTATACACGTCTGGTACGTTACTGGACCCAAATGGTAAATCATCTAGATGGTACATAGTACTACCCCAGATAAGTTGCAGCTTTGGAGTTTTAGGAATCGAAGTGGCAATGTCAACTGGTGGCAGAACCACTCTTCGTAGACTGTTGGTAAGAAGTTTTTCAACAAGAATTTCCTCACTGCAGGTTTCTTGATGGGCATAAACCTGAGTTTCAAGAGTAAGCAAGAAATAAATTTCAGTTCATATAAATGCCATGCAACAAATTGGCAGAGCTTTTCCTGGTATATATATATATATATATATCTATATCGATATATATCTATATCTATATATATATATATATATA